>NW_027094736.1:0-59270 GCF_029207755.1 Chamaea fasciata
GGTGCCCTGGCTGTCCCCTAGGTGTCCCTGGAGGTTCCCTGGCTGTCCTTGGGGTGCCCTGACTGTCCCCTAAGCGTCCCTGGGGGTGCCCTGGCTGTCCCTTAGGTGTCCCTGGGGGTTCCCTGGCTGTCCCCTAGGTGTCCCTGGGGGTGCCCTGGCTGTCCCCTAGGTGTCCCTGGGGGTGCCCTGGCTGTCCCTGGGGGGGCCCTGGCTGTCCCCAAAAGTGCCCTCGCTGTCCCATAGGTGTACCCAGGGGTACCCTCGCTGTCCCCTAGGTGTACCCAGGGGTGCCCTGGTGTCCCCTAGGTGTCCCTGGGAGTGCCCTGGCTGTCCCTGGGGTGGCCCTGGCTGTCCCCAAAAGTGCCCTCGCTGTCCCCTAGGTGTACCCAGGGGTACCCTCGCTGTCCCCTAGGTGTACCCAGGGGTGCCCTGGTGTCCCCTAGGTGTCCCAGGGGGTGCCCTGGCTATCCCTTAGGTGTCCCTGAGGATGCCCTGGCTGTCCCCTAGGTGTCCCTGTGGGGGCCCTGGCTCTCCCTGGGGTGCCCTGGCTGTCCCTTAGGTGTCCCTGGGGGTTCCCTGGCTGTCCCCTAGGTGTCCCTGGGGGTACCCTGGCTGTCCCCTAGGTGTCCCTGGGGGTGCCCTGGCTGTCCCCTACGTGTCCCTGGGAGTGCCTTGGCTGTTCTTTAGGTGTCCCTGGAGGTTCCCTGGCTGTCCCCTAGGTGTCCCTGGGGGGCCCTGGGTGTCCCTGGGGGTTCCCTGGCTGTCCCTGGGGTGCCCTGACTGTCCCCTAAGCGTCCCTGGGGGTGCCCTGGCTGTCCCTTAGGTGTCCCTGGGGGTTCCCTGGCTGTCCCCTAGGTGTCCCTGGGGGTGCCCTGGCTGTCCCCTAGGTGTCCCTGGGGGTGCCCTGGCTGTCCCTGGGGGGGCCCTGGCTGTCCCCAAAAGTGCCCTCGCTGTCCCCTAGGTGTACCCAGGGGTACCCTCGCTGTCCCCTAGGTGTACCCAGGGGTGCCCTGGTGTCCCCTAGGTGTCCCTGGGAGTGCCCTGGCTGTCCCCTAGGTGTCCCTGGGGGTTCCCTGGCTGTCCCTGGGGTGCCCTGGCTCTCCCTTAGGTGTCCCTGAGGATGCCCTGGCTGTCCCTTAGGTGTCCCTGGGGGTTCCCTGGCTGTCCCCTAGGTGTCCCTGTGGGGGCCCTGGCTCTCCCTGGGGTGCCCTGGCTGTCCCTTAGGTGTCCCTGGGGGTTCCCTATCTGTCCCCTAGGTGTCCCTGGGAATGCCTTGGCTGTCCTTTAGGTGTCCCTGGAGGTTCCCTGGCTGTCCCCTAGGTGTCCCTGGGGGGCCCTGGGTGTCCCTGGGGTGCCCTGGCTGTCCCCTAGGTGTCCCTGAGGGTTCCCTGGCTGTCCTTGGGGTGCCCTGACTGTCCCCTAAGCGTCCCTGGGGGTGCCCTGGCTGTCCCTTAGGTGTCCCTGGGGGTTCCCTGGCTGTCCCCTAGGTGTCCCTGGGGGTGCCCTGGCTGTCCCCTAGGTGTCCCTGGGGGTGCCCTGGCTGTCCCCTAGGTGTCCCTGGGGGTGCCCTGGCTGTCCCTGGGGGGGCCCTGGCTGTCCCCAAAAGTGCCCTCGCTGTCCCATAGGTGTACCCAGGGGTACCCTCGCTGTCCCCTAGGTGTACCCAGGGGTGCCCTGGTGTCCCCTAGGTGTCCCTGGGAGTGCCCTGGCTGTCCCCTAGGTGTCCCTGGGGGTGCCCTGGCTGTCCCTGGGGTGGCCCTGGCTGTCCCCAAAAGTGCCCTCGCTGTCCCCTAGGTGTACCCAGGGGTACCCTCGCTGTCCCCTAGGTGTACCCAGGGGTGCCCTGGTTTCCCCTAGGTGTCCCTGGGGGTGCCCTGGCTCTCCCTTAGGTGTCCCTGAGGATGCCCTGGCTGTCCCCTAGGTGTTTCTGGGGGTTCCCTGGCTGTCCCGTGGCTGTCCCTGGGGGTGCCCTGGCTGTCCCTGGGAGTGCCCTGGCTGTCCCTGGGGTGCCCTGACTGTCCCCTAGGCGTCCCTGGGGGTGCCCTGGCTCTCCCTTAGGTGTCCCTGAGGATGCCCTGGCTGTCCCCTAGGTGTCCCTGGGGGTTCCCCTGGCTGTCCCTGGGGTGCCCTGGCTCTCCCTTAGGTGTCCCTGGGGTGCCCTGGCTGTCCCTTAGGTGTCCCTGGGGGTACCCTCGCTGTCCCCTAGGTGTCCCTGGGAGTGCCTTGGCTGTCCCCTAGGTGTCCCTGGGGGGCCCTGGGTGTCCCTGGGGTGCCCTGGCTGTCCCCTAGGTGTCCCTGGAGGTTCCCTGGCTGTCCTTGGGGTGCCCTGACTGTCCCCTAAGCGTCCCTGGGGGTGCCCTGGCTGTCCCTTAGGTGTCCCTGGGGGTTCCCTGGCTGTCCCCTAGGTGTCCCTGGGGGTGCCCTGGCTGTCCCCTAGGTGTCCCTGGGGGTGCCCTGGCTGTCCCTGGGGGGGCCCTGGCTGTCCCCAAAAGTGCCCTCGCTGTCCCATAGGTGTACCCAGGGGTACCCTCGCTGTCCCCTAGGTGTACCCAGGGGTGCCCTGGTGTCCCCTAGGTGTCCCTGGGGGTTCCCTGGCTGTCCCTGGGGTGCCCTGGCTCTCCCTTAGGTGTCCCTGAGGATGCCCTGGCTGTCCCTTAGGTGTCCCTGGGGGTTCCCTGGCTGTC
The DNA here is from genome assembly GCF_029207755.1 of Chamaea fasciata. Lineage (NCBI taxonomy): Eukaryota > Metazoa > Chordata > Aves > Passeriformes > Sylviidae > Chamaea > Chamaea fasciata. Next base: position 2,685 of record NW_027094736.1, read on the forward strand.
CCCTAGGTGTCCCTGTGGGGGCCCTGGCTCTCCCTGGGGTGCCCTGGCTGTCCCTTAGGTGTCCCTGGGGGTTCCCTAGCTGTCCCCTAGGTGTCCCTGGGAGTGCCTTGGCTGTCCTTTAGGTGTCCCTGGAGGTTCCCTGGCTGTCCCCTAGGTGTCCCTGGGGGGCCCTGGGTGTCCCTGGGGTGCCCTGGCTGTCCCCTAGGTGTCCCTGAGGGTTCCCTGGCTGTCCTTGGGGTGCCCTGACTGTCCCCTAAGCGTCCCTGGGGGTGCCCTGGCTGTCCCTTAGGTGTCCCTGGGGGTGCCCTGGCTGTCCCCTAGGTGTCCCTGGGGGTGCCCTGGCTGTCCCCTAGGTGTCCCTGGGGGGTGCCCTGGCTGTCCCTGGGGGGGCCCTGGCTGTCCCCAAAAGTGCCCTCGCTGTCCCATAGGTGTACCCAGGGGTACCCTCGCTGTCCCCTAGGTGTACCCAGGGGTGCCCTGGTGTCCCCTAGGTGTCCCTGGGAGTGCCCTGGCTGTCCCCTAGGTGTCCCTGGGGGTGCCCTGGCTGTCCCTGGGGTGGCCCTGGCTGTCCCCAAAAGTGCCCTCGCTGTCCCCTAGGTGTACCCAGGGGTACCCTCGCTGTCCCCTAGGTGTACCCAGGGGTGCCCTGGTTTCCCCTAGGTGTCCCTGGGGGTGCCCTGGCTCTCCCTTAGGTGTCCCTGAGGATGCCCTGGCTGTCCCCTAGGTGTTTCTGGGGGTTCCCTGGCTGTCCCGTGGCTGTCCCTGGGGGTGCCCTGGCTGTCCCTGGGAGTGCCCTGGCTGTCCCTGGGGTGCCCTGACTGTCCCCTAGGCGTCCCTGGGGGTGCCCTGGCTCTCCCTTAGGTGTCCCTGAGGATGCCCTGGCTGTCCCCTAGGTGTCCCTGGGGGTTCCCTGGCTGTCCCTGGGGTGCCCTGGCTCTCCCTTAGGTGTCCCTGGGGTGCCCTGGCTGTCCCTTAGGTGTCCCTGGGGGTTCCCTAGCTGTCCCCTAGGTGTCCCTGGGAGTGCCTTGGCTGTCCTTTAGGTGTCCCTGGAGGTGCCCTGGCTGTCCCCTAGGTGTCCCTGGGGGTGCCCTGGCTGTCCCTGGGGGGGCCCTGGCTGTCCCCAAAAGTGCCCTCGCTGTCCCATAGGTGTACCCAGGGGTACCCTCGCTGTCCCCTAGGTGTACCCAGGGGTGCCCTGGTGTCCCCTAGGTGTCCCTGGGAGTGCCCTGGCTGTCCCCTAGGTGTCCCTGGGGGTGCCCTGGCTGTCCCTGGGGTGGCCCTGGCTGTCCCCAAAAGTGCCCTCGCTGTCCCCTAGGTGTACCCAGGGGTACCCTCGCTGTCCCCTAGGTGTACCCAGGGGTGCCCTGGTTTCCCCTAGGTGTCCCTGGGGGTGCCCTGGCTCTCCCTTAGGTGTCCCTGAGGATGCCCTGGCTGTCCCCTAGGTGTTTCTGGGGGTTCCCTGGCTGTCCCGTGGCTGTCCCTGGGGGTGCCCTGGCTGTCCCTGGGAGTGCCCTGGCTGTCCCTGGGGTGCCCTGACTGTCCCCTAGGCGTCCCTGGGGGTGCCCTGGCTCTCCCTTAGGTGTCCCTGAGGATGCCCTGGCTGTCCCCTAGGTGTCCCTGGGGGTTCCCTGGCTGTCCCTGGGGTGCCCTGGCTCTCCCTTAGGTGTCCCTGGGGTGCCCTGGCTGTCCCTTAGGTGTCCCTGGGGGTACCCTCGCTGTCCCCTAGGTGTCCCTGGGAGTGCCTTGGCTGTCCCCTAGGTGTCCCTGGGGGGCCCTGGGTGTCCCTGGGGTGCCCTGGCTGTCCCCTAGGTGTCCCTGGAGGTTCCCTGGCTGTCCTTGGGGTGCCCTGACTGTCCCCTAAGCGTCCCTGGGGGTGCCCTGGCTGTCCCTTAGGTGTCCCTGGGGGTTCCCTGGCTGTCCCCTAGGTGTCCCTGGGGGTGCCCTGGCTGTCCCCTAGGTGTCCCTGGGGGTGCCCTGGCTGTCCCTGGGGGGGCCCTGGCTGTCCCCAAAAGTGCCCTCGCTGTCCCATAGGTGTACCCAGGGGTACCCTCGCTGTCCCCTAGGTGTACCCAGGGGTGCCCTGGTGTCCCCTAGGTGTCCCTGGGGGTTCCCTGGCTGTCCCTGGGGTGCCCTGGCTCTCCCTTAGGTGTCCCTGAGGATGCCCTGGCTGTCCCTTAGGTGTCCCTGGGGGTTCCCTGGCTGTCCCCTAGGTGTCCCTGTGGGGGCCCTGGCTCTCCCTGGGGTGCCCTGGCTGTCCCTTAGGTGTCCCTGGGGGTTCCCTAGCTGTCCCCTAGGTGTCCCTGGGAGTGCCTTGGCTGTCCTTTAGGTGTCCCTGGAGGTTCCCTGGCTGTCCCCTAGGTGTCCCTGGGGGGCCCTGGGTGTCCCTGGGGTGCCCTGGCTGTCCCCTAGGTGTCCCTGAGGGTTCCCTGGCTGTCCTTGGGGTGCCCTGACTGTCCCCTAAGCGTCCCTGGGGGTGCCCTGGCTGTCCCTTAGGTGTCCCTGGGGGTGCCCTGGCTGTCCCCTAGGTGTCCCTGGGGGTGCCCTGGCTGTCCCCTAGGTGTCCCTGGGGGTGCCCTGGCTGTCCCTGGGGGGGCCCTGGCTGTCCCCAAAAGTGCCCTCGCTGTCCCATAGGTGTACCCAGGGGTACCCTCGCTGTCCCCTAGGTGTACCCAGGGGTGCCCTGGTGTCCCCTAGGTGTCCCTGGGAGTGCCCTGGCTGTCCCCTAGGTGTCCCTGGGGGTGCCCTGGCTGTCCCTGGGGTGGCCCTGGCTGTCCCCAAAAGTGCCCTCGCTGTCCCCTAGGTGTACCCAGGGGTACCCTCGCTGTCCCCTAGGTGTACCCAGGGGTGCCCTGGTTTCCCCTAGGTGTCCCTGGGGGTGCCCTGGCTCTCCCTTAGGTGTCCCTGAGGATGCCCTGGCTGTCCCCTAGGTGTTTCTGGGGGTTCCCTGGCTGTCCCGTGGCTGTCCCTGGGGGTGCCCTGGCTGTCCCTGGGAGTGCCCTGGCTGTCCCTGGGGTGCCCTGACTGTCCCCTAGGCGTCCCTGGGGGTGCCCTGGCTCTCCCTTAGGTGTCCCTGAGGATGCCCTGGCTGTCCCCTAGGTGTCCCTGGGGGTTCCCTGGCTGTCCCTGGGGTGCCCTGGCTCTCCCTTAGGTGTCCCTGGGGTGCCCTGGCTGTCCCTTAGGTGTCCCTGGGGGTTCCCTAGCTGTCCCCTAGGTGTCCCTGGGAGTGCCTTGGCTGTCCTTTAGGTGTCCCTGGAGGTTCCCTGGCTGTCCCCTAGGTGTCCCTGGGGGGCCCTGGGTGTCCCTGGGGTGCCCTGGCTGTCCCCTAGGTGTCCCTGGAGGTTCCCTGGCTGTCCTTGGGGTGCCCTGACTGTCCCCTAAGCGTCCCTGGGGGTGCCCTGGCTGTCCCTTAGGTGTCCCTGGGGGTTCCCTGGCTGTCCCCTAGGTGTCCCTGGGGGTGCCCTGGCTGTCCCCTAGGTGTCCCTGGGGGTGCCCTGGCTGTCCCTGGGGGGGCCCTGGCTGTCCCCAAAAGTGCCCTCGCTGTCCCATAGGTGTACCCAGGGGTACCCTCGCTGTCCCCTAGGTGTACCCAGGGGTGCCCTGGTTTCCCCTAGGTGTCCCTGGGAGTGCCCTGGCTGTCCCTGGGGTGGCCCTGGCTGTCCCCAAAAGTGCCCTCGCTGTCCCCTAGGTGTACCCAGGGGTACCCTCGCTGTCCCCTAGGTGTACCCAGGGGTGCCCTGGTGTCCCCTAGGTGTCCCAGGGGGTGCCCTGGCTATCCCTTAGGTGTCCCTGAGGATGCCCTGGCTGTCCCCTAGGTGTCCCTGTGGGGGCCCTGGCTCTCCCTGGGGTGCCCTGGCTGTCCCTTAGGTGTCCCTGGGGGTTCCCTGGCTGTCCCCTAGGTGTCCCTGGGGGTACCCTGGCTGTCCCCTAGGTGTCCCTGGGGGTGCCCTGGCTGTCCCCTACGTGTCCCTGGGAGTGCCTTGGCTGTTCTTTAGGTGTCCCTGGAGGTTCCCTGGCTGTCCCCTAGGTGTCCCTGGGGGGCCCTGGGTGTCCCTGGGGGTTCCCTGGCTGTCCCTGGGGTGCCCTGACTGTCCCCTAAGCGTCCCTGGGGGTGCCCTGGCTGTCCCTTAGGTGTCCCTGGGGGTTCCCTGGCTGTCCCCTAGGTGTCCCTGGGGGTGCCCTGGCTGTCCCCTAGGTGTCCCTGGGGGTGCCCTGGCTGTCCCTGGGGGGGCCCTGGCTGTCCCCAAAAGTGCCCTCGCTGTCCCCTAGGTGTACCCAGGGGTACCCTCGCTGTCCCCTAGGTGTACCCAGGGGTGCCCTGGTGTCCCCTAGGTGTCCCTGGGAGTGCCCTGGCTGTCCCCTAGGTGTCCCTGCCTCGCCCGAATCCTCGACTCCGCCTCCGGCGCCATGGTGACACCCCTCCCAGTCTGGACCAGTGTGGCCACACCCCCTCCCCTGGGGCCATTAGACCCATCCCAGTATAGACCAGTTAGGCACCGTGTGCCCACCACGGACCCCCACACACCTGCCAGTTCATCCCAGTCCACTCCCCGTCCATCCCAGTTCTCTCTGATCACCCTCCCAGTGCTCCCAGTCCATCCCAGTCCCGCAGGTGTTGGTTCTTGTGGCTTGATCAGCTGCTGCCTGTCCGCAACGTGGAGCGGGTCAAACGAGGCCTCAGGGGGACGGGGGAGCGGATTTGGGGGGTCCTGGGGGTCCCGAGTTGTCCTGGAGGGGTTTGGGGGGTTTTGGGGGGTCTGGGGGGAGTCCTGGGGGCTGCTTTGGGTGTTTTTGGGGGATCTTCGGGAGGTTTGGGGCGGCCCATTTGAGGCATCAAAGGAACCTGAGGAGGGTTTTGGGCGCTCCTGCAGGTCGGGGGGGCCCCTGGGGGGTGGTTTGGGGGGGCACTGGGGGGTTCCAGCCCGTGACCCCCCCCGTTTTTGACCCCCCCCCCCCCCGAGCTGTTTCGGTCTCATCGACGCCCTCCTGAAGCCCAAGGGGGGGTGGGCGCTGGGCCCCCCCCGCTGCCCCCTCCCCCTGCCACCCCCGCGACGCCCTGCAGGTGAGGGACCCCCCAAAAACCCCTCCCCAGACCCCAGATTCACCCCTGGGACCCCAAAAAAACCCCCCAAACCTCTCCCCGGACCCCAAATTCACCCCTGAGGCGCCATAAAACCCCTAAACCCCTCCCCATGAACCCCAAATCCACCCCTGGGACCCCCCAAAACCTCCCCAGGACCCCAGATCCACCCCGGGACCCTCGAATCCATCCCTTGGACCCCCAAAAACCCCCAAATCCATCCCTGGGACCCCCCAAAACCTCCCTCCAAACCCCAAATTCACCCCTCGGACCTCCAGAATCCCTCCACAGGCCCCCTCAGGGGTCGTTCCCCACGAAAAAGGGCGGGAAACGTGAGGGGAGAAAAAGGGCGGGAAACGTGAGGGGAGAAAAAGGGCGGGATCAAGTGGGAGGGATCAATGGAATTTTGGGGGGCGTCAGCGACGGTGAGGGAAGATCAATGGAATACTGGGGGGGCATCAATGACATTGGGGGGGGTCAGTGACACTCGGGTGGGGATCAATGATGCTGTGGGGGGGTCGATATCAGCTCGGGGGGCGGCCATGGGTTTTTGGGGGGCCGCAACGCAGGCGGCCGTGCTGGGTTTGGAGCGGGGGGGCCCCTTCAACCCCTGGGGGTGCCCTGGCTGTCCCCTAGGTGTCCCTTGGGGGCCCTGGCTGTCCCCTAAGTGTCCCTGGGGGTCCCCTGGCTGTTCCTGGGGGGGCCCTGGCTGTCCCGTATGTGTCCCTGGGGGGGCCCCAGCTGTCCCCTGGCTGTCCCTGGGGGTGTCCTGGCTGTCCCCGAAAGTGCCCTCCCTGTCCCCTAGGTGTCCCCAGGGGTGCCCTGGCTGTCCCCTAGGTGTCCCTGGGGGTTCCCTGGCTGTCCCTGGGGTGCCCTGGCTGTCCCCTAGCTGTCCCTTGGGGTGCCCCGGCTGTCCCTTGGGGTGCCCTTGCCGTCCCCTAGGTGCACCTTGGGGTCCCCGGGCTGTCCCCTAGGTGTCCCTGGGGGTGCCCTGGCTGTCCCCTATGTGTCCCTGGGAGTGCCTTGGCTGTCCTTTAGGTGTCCCTGGAGGTTCCCTGGCTGTCCCCTAGGTGTCCCTGGGGTGCCCTTGCTGTCCCCTAGGTCTTCGGGGTAGTGCCCTGGCTGTCCCTGGGGATGCCCTGGCTGTCCCCTAGGTGTCCCTGTGGGGACCCTGGCTCTCCCTGGGGTGCCCTGGCTGTCCCTTAGGTGTCCCTGGGGGTTCCCTGGCTGTCCCCTAGGTGTCCCTGGGGGTTCCCTGGCTGTCCCTGGGGGTGCCCTGGCTGTCCCCTAGGTGTCCCTGGGGGTGCCCTGGCTGTCCCTGGGGGGGCCCTGGCTGTCCCCAAAAGTGCCCTCGCTGTCCCCTAGGTGTACCCAGGGGTACCCTCGCTGTCCCCTAGGTGTCCCTGGGGGTACCCTGGCTGACCCTAGGTGTCCCTGGGAGTGCCCTGGCTGTCCCCTAGGTGTCCCTGTGGGGGCCCTGGCTCTCCCTGGGGTGCCCTGGCTGTCCTTTAGGTGTCCCTGGGGGTTCCCTGGCTGTCCCCTAGGTGTCCCTGGGGGTGCCCTGGCTGTCCCCTACGTGTCCCTGGGAGTGCCTTGGCTGTCCTTTAGGTGTCCCTGGAGGTTCCCTGGCTGTCCCCTAGGTGTCCCTGGGGGGCCCTGGGTGTCCCTGGGGGTGCCCTGACTGTCCCTGGGGTGCCCTGGCTGTCCCCTAGGTGTCCCTGGGGGTGCCTTGCCTGTCCCCTAGGTATCACTGGGGGTGCCCTGGCTCTCCCTGGGGTGCCCTGGCTGTCCCCTAGGTGTCCCTGGGGGTGCCCTGGCTGTCCCTTAGGTGTCCCTGGGGGTGCCCTGGCGTCTCCTTAGGTGTCCCTGGGAGTGCCCTGGCTGTCCCTGGGGGGCCCTGGCTGTCCCCAAAAGTGCCCTCGCTGTCCCCTAGGTGTACCCAGGGGTACCCTCGCTGTCCCCTAGGTGTACGCAGGGGTGCCCTGGTGTCCCCTAGGTGTCCCTGGGAGTGCCCTGGCTGTCCCCTAGGTGTCCCTGCCTCGCCCGAATCCTCGACTCCGCCTCCGGCGCCATGGTGACACCCCTCCCAGTCTGGACCAGTGTGGCCACACCCCCTCCCCTGGGGCCATTAGACCCATCCCAGTATAGACCAGTTAGGCACCGTGTGCCCACCACGGACCCCCACACGCCTGCCAGTTCGTCCCAGTCCACTCCCCGTCCATCCCAGTTCTCTCTGATCACCCTCCCAGTGCTCCCAGTCCATCCCAGTCCCGCAGGTGTTGGTGCTTGTGGCTTGATCAGCTGCTGCCTGTCCGCAACGTGGAGCGGGTCAAACGAGGCCTCAGGGGGACGGGGGAGCGGATTTGGGGGGTCCTGGGGGTCCCGAGTTGTCCTGGAGGGGTTTGGGGGGTTTTGGGGGGTCTGGGGGGAGTCCTGGGGGCTGCTTTGGGTGTTTTTGGGGGGATCTTCGGGAGGTTTGGGCGGCCCATTTGAGGCATCAAAGGAACCTGAGGAGGGTTTTGGGCGCTCCTGCAGGTCGGGGGGGCCCCTGGGGGTGGTTTGGGGGGGCACTGGGGGGTTCCAGCCCGTGACCCCCCCCGTTTTTGACCCCCCCCCCCCCCGAGCTGTTTCGGTCTCATCGACGCCCTCCTGAAGCCCAAGGGGGGGGTGGGCGCTGGGCCCCCCCCCGCTGCCCCCTCCCCCCTGCCACCCCCGCGACGCCCTGCAGGTGAGGGACCCCCAAAAACCCCTCCCCAGACCCCAGATTCACCCCTGGGACCCCAAAAAACCCCCCAAACCTCTCCCCGGACCCCAAATTCACCCCTGAGGCGCCATAAAACCCCTAAACCCCTCCCCATGAACCCCAAATCCACCCCTGGGACCCCCCAAAACCTCCCCAGGACCCCAGATCCACCCCGGGACCCTCGAATCCATCCCTTGGACCCCCAAAAACCCCCAAATCCATCCCTGGGACCCCCCAAAACCTCCCTCCAAACCCCAAATTCACCCCTCGGACCTCCAGAATCCCTCCACAGGCCCCCTCAGGGGTCGTTCCCCACGAAAAAGGGCGGGAAACGTGAGGGGAGAAAAAGGGCGGGAAACGTGAGGGGAGAAAAAGGGCGGGAAACGTGAGGGGAGAAAAAGGGCGGGATCAAGTGGGAGGGATCAATGGAATTTTGGGGGGCGTCAGCGACGGTGAGGGAAGATCAATGGAATACTGGGGGGGCATCAATGACATTGGGGGGGGTCAGTGACACTCGGGTGGGGATCAATGATGCTGTGGGGGGGTCGATATCAGCTCGGGGGGCGGCCATGGGTTTTTGGGGGGCCGCAACGCAGGCGGCCGTGCTGGGTTTGGAGCGGGGGGGCCCCTTCAACCCCTGGGGGTGCCCTGGCTGTCCCCTAGGTGTCCCTTGGGGGCCCTGGCTGTCCCCTAAGTGTCCCTGGGGGTCCCCTGGCTGTTCCTGGGGGGGCCCTGGCTGTCCCGTATGTGTCCCTGGGGGGGCCCCAGCTGTCCCCTGGCTGTCCCTGGGGGTGTCCTGGCTGTCCCCGAAAGTGCCCTCCCTGTCCCCTAGGTGTCCCCAGGGGTGCCCTGGCTGTCCCCTAGGTGTCCCTGGGGGTTCCCTGGCTGTCCCTGGGGTGCCCTGGCTGTCCCCTAGCTGTCCCTTGGGGTGCCCCGGCTGTCCCTTGGGGTGCCCTTGCCGTCCCCTAGGTGCACCTTGGGGTCCCCGGGCTGTCCCCTAGGTGTCCCTGGGGGTGCCCTGGCTGTCCCCTATGTGTCCCTGGGAGTGCCTTGGCTGTCCTTTAGGTGTCCCTGGAGGTTCCCTGGCTGTCCCCTAGGTGTCCCTGGGGTGCCCTTGCTGTCCCCTAGGTCTTCGGGGTAGTGCCCTGGCTGTCCCTGGGGATGCCCTGGCTGTCCCCTAGGTGTCCCTGTGGGGACCCTGGCTCTCCCTGGGGTGCCCTGGCTGTCCCTTAGGTGTCCCTGGGGGTTCCCTGGCTGTCCCCTAGGTGTCCCTGGGGGTTCCCTGGCTGTCCCTGGGGGTGCCCTGGCTGTCCCCTAGGTGTCCCTGGGGGTGCCCTGGCTGTCCCTGGGGGGGCCCTGGCTGTCCCCAAAAGTGCCCTCGCTGTCCCCTAGGTGTACCCAGGGGTACCCTCGCTGTCCCCTAGGTGTCCCTGGGGGTACCCTGGCTGACCCTAGGTGTCCCTGGGAGTGCCCTGGCTGTCCCCTAGGTGTCCCTGTGGGGGCCCTGGCTCTCCCTGGGGTGCCCTGGCTGTCCTTTAGGTGTCCCTGGGGGTTCCCTGGCTGTCCCCTAGGTGTCCCTGGGGGTGCCCTGGCTGTCCCCTACGTGTCCCTGGGAGTGCCTTGGCTGTCCTTTAGGTGTCCCTGGAGGTTCCCTGGCTGTCCCCTAGGTGTCCCTGGGGGGCCCTGGGTGTCCCTGGGGGTGCCCTGACTGTCCCTGGGGTGCCCTGGCTGTCCCCTAGGTGTCCCTGGGGGTGCCTTGCCTGTCCCCTAGGTATCACTGGGGGTGCCCTGGCTCTCCCTGGGGTGCCCTGGCTGTCCCCTAGGTGTCCCTGGGGGTGCCCTGGCTGTCCCTTAGGTGTCCCTGGGGGTGCCCTGGCTGTCCCTTAGGTGTCCCTGGGAGTGCCCTGGCTGTCCCTGGGGGGCCCTGGCTGTCCCCAAAAGTGCCCTCGCTGTCCCCTAGGTGTACCCAGGGGTACCCTCGCTGTCCCCTAGGTGTACGCAGGGGTGCCCTGGTGTCCCCTAGGTGTCCCTGGGAGTGCCCTGGCTGTCCCCTAGGTGTCCCTGCCTCGCCCGAATCCTCGACTCCGCCTCCGGCGCCATGGTGACACCCCTCCCAGTCTGGACCAGTGTGGCCACACCCCCTCCCCTGGGGCCATTAGACCCATCCCAGTATAGACCAGTTAGGCACCGTGTGCCCACCACGGACCCCCACACGCCTGCCAGTTCGTCCCAGTCCACTCCCCGTCCATCCCAGTTCTCTCTGATCACCCTCCCAGTGCTCCCAGTCCATCCCAGTCCCGCAGGTGTTGGTGCTTGTGGCTTGATCAGCTGCTGCCTGTCCGCAACGTGGAGCGGGTCAAACGAGGCCTCAGGGGGACGGGGGAGCGGATTTGGGGGGTCCTGGGGGTCCCGAGTTGTCCTGGAGGGGTTTGGGGGGTTTTGGGGGGTCTGGGGGGAGTCCTGGGGGCTGCTTTGGGTGTTTTTGGGGGATCTTCGGGAGGTTTGGGCGGCCCATTTGAGGCATCAAAGGAACCTGAGGAGGGTTTTGGGCGCTCCTGCAGGTCGGGGGGGCCCCTGGGGGTGGTTTGGGGGGCACTGGGGGGTTCCAGCCCGTGACCCCCCCCGTTTTTGACCCCCCCCCCCCCCCGAGCTGTTTCGGTCTCATCGACGCCCTCCTGAAGCCCAAGGGGGGGTGGGCGCTGGGCCCCCCCCGCTGCCCCCTCCCCCTGCCACCCCCGCGACGCCCTGCAGGTGAGGGACCCCCAAAAACCCCTCCCCAGACCCCAGATTCACCCCTGGGACCCCAAAAAACCCCCCAAACCTCTCCCCGGACCCCAAATTCACCCCTGAGGCGCCATAAAACCCCTAAACCCCTCCCCATGAACCCCAAATCCACCCCTGGGACCCCCCAAAACCTCCCCAGGACCCCAGATCCACCCCGGGACCCTCGAATCCATCCCTTGGACCCCCAAAAACCCCCAAATCCATCCCTGGGACCCCCCAAAACCTCCCTCCAAACCCCAAATTCACCCCTCGGACCTCCAGAATCCCTCCACAGGCCCCCTCAGGGGTCGTTCCCCACGAAAAAGGGCGGGAAACGTGAGGGGAGAAAAAGGGCGGGAAACGTGAGGGGAGAAAAAGGGCGGGAAACGTGAGGGGAGAAAAAGGGCGGGATCAAGTGGGAGGGATCAATGGAATTTTGGGGGGCGTCAGCGACGGTGAGGGAAGATCAATGGAATACTGGGGGGGCATCAATGACATTGGGGGGGGTCAGTGACACTCGGGTGGGGATCAATGATGCTGTGGGGGGGTCGATATCAGCTCGGGGGGCGGCCATGGGTTTTTGGGGGGCCGCAACGCAGGCGGCCGTGCTGGGTTTGGAGCGGGGGGGCCCCTTCAACCCCTGGGGGTGCCCTGGCTGTCCCCTAGGTGTCCCTTGGGGGCCCTGGCTGTCCCCTAAGTGTCCCTGGGGGTCCCCTGGCTGTTCCTGGGGGGGCCCTGGCTGTCCCGTATGTGTCCCTGGGGGGGCCCCAGCTGTCCCCTGGCTGTCCCTGGGGGTGTCCTGGCTGTCCCCGAAAGTGCCCTCCCTGTCCCCTAGGTGTCCCCAGGGGTGCCCTGGCTGTCCCCTAGGTGTCCCTGGGGGTTCCCTGGCTGTCCCTGGGGTGCCCTGGCTGTCCCCTAGCTGTCCCTTGGGGTGCCCCGGCTGTCCCTTGGGGTGCCCTTGCCGTCCCCTAGGTGCACCTTGGGGTCCCCGGGCTGTCCCCTAGGTGTCCCTGGGGGTGCCCTGGCTGTCCCCTATGTGTCCCTGGGAGTGCCTTGGCTGTCCTTTAGGTGTCCCTGGAGGTTCCCTGGCTGTCCCCTAGGTGTCCCTGGGGTGCCCTTGCTGTCCCCTAGGTCTTCGGGGTAGTGCCCTGGCTGTCCCTGGGGATGCCCTGGCTGTCCCCTAGGTGTCCCTGTGGGGACCCTGGCTCTCCCTGGGGTGCCCTGGCTGTCCCTTAGGTGTCCCTGGGGGTTCCCTGGCTGTCCCCTAGGTGTCCCTGGGGGTTCCCTGGCTGTCCCTGGGGGTGCCCTGGCTGTCCCCTAGGTGTCCCTGGGGGTGCCCTGGCTGTCCCTGGGGGGGCCCTGGCTGTCCCCAAAAGTGCCCTCGCTGTCCCCTAGGTGTACCCAGGGGTACCCTCGCTGTCCCCTAGGTGTCCCTGGGGGTACCCTGGCTGACCCTAGGTGTCCCTGGGAGTGCCCTGGCTGTCCCCTAGGTGTCCCTGTGGGGGCCCTGGCTCTCCCTGGGGTGCCCTGGCTGTCCTTTAGGTGTCCCTGGGGGTTCCCTGGCTGTCCCCTAGGTGTCCCTGGGGGTGCCCTGGCTGTCCCCTACGTGTCCCTGGGAGTGCCTTGGCTGTCCTTTAGGTGTCCCTGGAGGTTCCCTGGCTGTCCCCTAGGTGTCCCTGGGGGGCCCTGGGTGTCCCTGGGGGTGCCCTGACTGTCCCTGGGGTGCCCTGGCTGTCCCCTAGGTGTCCCTGGGGGTGCCTTGCCTGTCCCCTAGGTATCACTGGGGGTGCCCTGGCTCTCCCTGGGGTGCCCTGGCTGTCCCCTAGGTGTCCCTGGGGGTGCCCTGGCTGTCCCTTAGGTGTCCCTGGGGGTGCCCTGGCTGTCCCTTAGGTGTCCCTGGGAGTGCCCTGGCTGTCCCCTAGGTGTCCCTGGGGGTGCCCTGGCTGTCCCTGGGGGGCCCTGGCTGTCCCCAAAAGTGCCCTCGCTGTCCCCTAGGTGTACCCAGGGGTACCCTCGCTGTCCCCTAGGTGTACGCAGGGGTGCCCTGGTGTCCCCTAGGTGTCCCTGGGAGTGCCCTGGCTGTCCCCTAGGTGTCCCTGCCTCGCCCGAATCCTCGACTCCGCCTCCGGCGCCATGGTGACACCCCTCCCAGTCTGGACCAGTGTGGCCACACCCCCTCCCCTGGGGCCATTAGACCCATCCCAGTATAGACCAGTTAGGCACCGTGTGCCCACCACGGACCCCCACACGCCTGCCAGTTCGTCCCAGTCCACTCCCCGTCCATCCCAGTTCTCTCTGATCACCCTCCCAGTGCTCCCAGTCCATCCCAGTCCCGCAGGTGTTGGTGCTTGTGGCTTGATCAGCTGGTGCCTGTCCGCAACGTGGAGCGGGTCAAACGAGGCCTCAGGGGGAGGGGGGAGCGGATTTGGGGGGTCCTGGGGTACCGAGTTGTCCTGGAGGGGTTTGGGGGGTTTTGGGGGGTCTGGGGGGAGTCCTGGGGGCTGCTTTGGGTGTTTTTGGGGGATCTTCGGGAGGTTTGGGCGGCCCATTTGAGGCATCAAAGGAACCTGAGGAGGGTTTTGGGCGCTCCTGGAGGTCGGGGGGGCTCTGGGGGTGGTTTGGGGGGCACTGGGGGGTTCCAGCCCGTGACCCCCCCCGTTTTTGACCCCCCCCCCCGAGCTGTTTCGGTCTCATCGACGCCCTCCTGAAGCCCAAGGGGGGGTGGGCGCTGGGCCCCCCCCGCTGCCCCCTCCCCCTGCCACCCCCGCGACGCCCTGCAGGTGAGGGACCCCCAAAAACCCCTCCCCAGACCCCAGATTCACCCCTGGGACCCCAAAAAACCCCCCAAACCTCTCCCCGGACCCCAAATTCACCCCTGAGGCGCCATAAAACCCCTAAACCCCTCCCCATGAACCCCAAATCCACCCCTGGGACCCCCCAAAACCTCCCCAGGACCCCAGATCCACCCCGGGACCCTCGAATCCATCCCTTGGACCCCCAAAAACCCCCAAATCCATCCCTGGGACCCCCCAAAACCTCCCTCCAAACCCCAAATTCACCCCTCGGACCTCCAGAATCCCTCCACAGGCCCCCTCAGGGGTCGTTCCCCACGAAAAAGGGCGGGAAACGTGAGGGGAGAAAAAGGGCGGGAAACGTGAGGGGAGAAAAAGGGCGGGAAACGTGAGGGGAGAAAAAGGGCGGGATCAAGTGGGAGGGATCAATGGAATTTTGGGGGGCGTCAGCGACGGTGAGGGAAGATCAATGGAATACTGGGGGGGCATCAATGACATTGGGGGGGGTCAGTGACACTCGGGTGGGGATCAATGATGCTGTGGGGGGGTCGATATCAGCTCGGGGGGCGGCCATGGGTTTTTGGGGGGCCGCAACGCAGGCGGCCGTGCTGGGTTTGGAGCGGGGGGGGCCCCTTCAACCCCTGGGGGTGCCCTGGCTGTCCCCTAGGTGTCCCTTGGGGGCCCTGGCTGTCCCCTAAGTGTCCCTGGGGGTCCCCTGGCTGTTCCTGGGGGGGCCCTGGCTGTCCCGTATGTGTCCCTGGGGGGGCCCCAGCTGTCCCCTGGCTGTCCCTGGGGGTGTCCTGGCTGTCCCCGAAAGTGCCCTCCCTGTCCCCTAGGTGTCCCCAGGGGTGCCCTTGCTGTCCCCTAGGTGTCCCTGGGGGTTCCCTGGCTGTCCCTGGGGTGCCCTGGCTGTCCCCTAGCTGTCCCATGGGGTGCCCCGGCTGTCCCTTGGGGTGCCCTTGCCGTCCCCTAGGTGCACCTTGGGGTCCCCGGGCTGTCCCCTAGGTGTCCCTGGGGGTGCCCTGGCTGTCCCCTATGTGTCCCTGGGAGTGCCTTGGCTGTCCTTTAGGTGTCCCTGGAGGTTCCCTGGCTGTCCCCTAGGTGTCTCTGGGGGTGCCCTGGCTGACCCTGGGGTCGCCCTGGCTGTCCCGTGGCTGTCCCTGGGGTGCCCTTGCTGTCCCCTAGGTGTCCCTGGGGGTGCCCTGGCTCTCCCTTAGGTGTCCCTGAGGATGCCCTGGCTGTCCCCTAGGTGTCCCTGGGGGTTCCCTGGCTGTCCCTGGGGTGCCCTGGCTCTCCCTTAGGTGTCCCTGAGGATGCCCTGGCTGTCCCTTAGGTGTCCCTGTGGGGGCCCTGGCTCTCCCTGGGGTGCCCTGGCTGTCCCTTAGGTGTCCCTGGGGGTTCCCTAGCTGTCCCCTAGGTGTCCCTGGGAGTGCCTTGGCTGTCCTTTAGGTGTCCCTGGAGGTTCCCTGGCTGTCCCCTAGGTGTCCCTGGGGGGCCCTGGGTGTCCCTGGGGTGCCCTGGCTGTCCCCTAGGTGTCCCTGAGGGTTCCCTGGCTGTCCTTGGGGTGCCCTGACTGTCCCCTAAGCGTCCCTGGGGGTGCCCTGGCTGTCCCTTAGGTGTCCCTGGGGGTTCCCTGGCTGTCCTTGGGGTGCCCTGACTGTCCCCTAAGCGTCCCTGGGGGGGCCCTGGCTGTCCCCAAAAGTGCCCTCGCTGTCCCATAGGTGTACCCAGGGGTACCCTCGCTGTCCCCTAGGTGTACCCAGGGGTGCCCTGGTGTCCCCTAGGTGTCCCTGGGAGTGCCCTGGCTGTCCCCTAGGTGTCCCTGGGGGTGCCCTGGCTGTCCCTGGGGTGGCCCTGGCTGTCCCCAAAAGTGCCCTCGCTGTCCCCTAGGTGTACCCAGGGGTACCCTCGCTGTCCCCTAGGTGTACCCAGGGGTGCCCTGGTTTCCCCTAGGTGTCCCTGGGGGTGCCCTGGCTCTCCCTTAGGTGTCCCTGAGGATGCCCTGGCTGTCCCCTAGGTGTTTCTGGGGGTTCCCTGGCTGTCCCGTGGCTGTCCCTGGGGGTGCCCTGGCTGTCCCTGGGAGTGCCCTGGCTGTCCCTGGGGTGCCCTGACTGTCCCCTAGGCGTCCCTGGGGGTTCCCTGGCTGTCCCTGGGGTGCCCTGGCTCTCCCTTAGGTGTCCCTGGGGTGCCCTGGCTGTCCCTTAGGTGTCCCTGGGGGTTCCCTAGCTGTCCCCTAGGTGTCCCTGGGAGTGCCTTGGCTGTCCTTTAGGTGTCCCTGGAGGTTCCCTGGCTGTCCCCTAGGTGTCCCTGGGGGGCCCTGGGTGTCCCTGGGGTGCCCTGGCTGTCCCCTAGGTGTCCCTGGAGGTTCCCTGGCTGTCCTTGGGGTGCCCTGACTGTCCCCTAAGCGTCCCTGGGGGTGCCCTGGCTGTCCCTTAGGTGTCCCTGGGGGTTCCCTGGCTGTCCCCTAGGTGTCCCTGGGGGTGCCCTGGCTGTCCCCTAGGTGTCCCTGGGGGTGCCCTGGCTGTCCCTGGGGGGGCCCTGGCTGTCCCCAAAAGTGCCCTCGCTGTCCCATAGGTGTACCCAGGGGTACCCTCGCTGTCCCCTAGGTGTACCCAGGGGTGCCCTGGTGTCCCCTAGGTGTCCCTGGGAGTGCCCTGGCTGTCCCTGGGGTGGCCCTGGCTGTCCCCAAAAGTGCCCTCGCTGTCCCCTAGGTGTACCCAGGGGTACCCTCGCTGTCCCCTAGGTGTACCCAGGGGTGCCCTGGTGTCCCCTAGGTGTCCCAGGGGGTGCCCTGGCTATCCCTTAGGTGTCCCTGAGGATGCCCTGGCTGTCCCCTAGGTGTCCCTGGGGGTGCCCTGGCTGTCCCTGGGAGTGCCCTGGCTGTCCCTGGGGTGCCCTGACTGTCCCCTAGGCGTCCCTGGGGGTGCCCTGGCTGTCCCCTAGGTGTCCCTGGGAGTGCCCTGGCTGTCCCCTAGGTGTCCCTGGGGGTGCCCTGGCTGTCCCTGGGGGGGCCCTGGCTGTCCCCAAAAGTGCCCTCGCTGTCCCTTAGGTGTACCCAGGGGTACCCTCGTTGTCCCCTAGGTGTACGCAGGGGTGCCCTGGTGTCCCCTAGGTGTCCCTGGGGGTGCCCTGGCTGTCCCCTAGGTGTCCCTGCCTCGCCCGAATCCTCGACTCCGCCTCCGGCGCCACGGTGACACCCCTCCCAGTCTGGACCAGTGTGGCCACACCCCCTCCCCTGGGGCCATCCGACCCATCCCAGTATAGACCAGTTAGGCACCGTGTGCCCACCACGGACCCCCACACACCTGCCAGTTCATCCCAGTCCACTCCCCGTCCATCCCAGTTCTCTCTGATCACCCTCCCAGTGCTCCCAGTCCATCCCAGTCCCGCAGGTGTTGGTGCTTGTGGCTTGATCAGCTGCTGCCTGTCCGCAACGTGGAGCGGGTCAAACGAGGCCTCAGGGGGACGGGGGAGCGGATTTGGGGGGTCCTGGGGGTCCCGAGTTGTCCTGGAGGGGTTTGGGGGGTTTTGGGGGGTCTGGGGGGAGTCCTGGGGGCTGCTTTGGGTGTTTTTGGGGGATCTTCGGGAGGTTTGGGCGGCCCATTTGAGGCATCAAAGGAACCTGAGGAGGGTTTTGGGGGCTCCTGGAGGTCGGGGGGGGCCCTGGGGGTGGTTTGGGGGGCACTGGGGGGTTCCAGCCCGTGACCCCCCCCGTTTTTGACCCCCCCCCCCGAGCTGTTTCGGTCTCATCGACGCCCTCCTGAAGCCCAAGGGGGGGTGGGCGCTGGGCCCCCCCCGCTGCCCCCTCCCCCTGCCACCCCCGCGACGCCCTGCAGGTGAGGGACCCCCAAAAACCCCTCCCCGGACCCCAAATTCACCCCTGGGACCCCGAAAAACCCCCAAAACCTCTCCCCGGACCCCAAATTCACCCCTGAGGCGCCATAAAACCCATGAACCCCAAATCCACCCCTGGGACCCCCCAAAACCTCCCCAGGACCCCAGATCTACCCCGGGACCCTCGAATCCATCCCTTGGACCCCCAAAAACCCCAAAATCCATCCCTGGGACCCCCCAAAACCTCCCTCCAAACCCCAAATTCACCCCTCGGACCTCCAGAATCCCTCCACAGGCCCCCTCAGGGATCGTTCCCCACGAAAAAGGGCGGGAAACGTGAGGGGAGAAAAAGGGCGGGAAACGTGAGGGGAGAAAAAGGGCGGGATCAAGTGGGGGGGATCACTGGAATTTTGGGGGGCGTCAGCGACGCTGAGGGAAGATCAGTGGAATATTGGGGGGGCATCAATGACATTGGGGGGGGTCAGTGACACTCGGGTGGGGATCAATGATGCTGTGGGGGGGCCGATATCAGAAGTTATCAGAGGAAATCGCCGCCGCCGTCCTCCCGTGCCCAGAGCCCCGCCAGGACCCCAGCGCAGCTCCGGCTGCAGGCGGAGCAGGAGCGGCTCCTGCCGCCCGCAGCGATCCCGGTCCCGATCCCGATCGCAACGCCCCCCTGGTCCTCCGGCCCCGAGACCCATAGCCCGCCCGCCGGGGGAGGCCGCACCGCTCGGGAGCCGCAGCCGACACTGACAGGACCCGAACCAGAACGGCCGGTCCCATTTCCGGCCCCGCCTGGCTCCGCGCAGGGCCGCGAGCAACCTCGGCTCGGCTCAGCTGTGAGGGGCGGGGCGGGGCCGCGGGCGATGGTCCCGCCCCCATCCTGGGCAGCGCGGGGCGCCGGGGCGGGCTCGGGGCGGAGCCGGGGCGGGCTCGGGGCGGAGCCGGGGCGGGCTCGGGGCGGAGCCGGGGCTCTGTGAGGCGGGGCCCGGAGGCAGCCGGGGCCGGGCAGTACCGGGGGCGCGGCTTCAGGGGCGCGGGGCGGGTCCCAAGTGCACGGCGCCGGGACCCCACCGGGGCGTTCCTCACCGAGCCCATAGAGCAGCAGCTACTTCCGCCACCCTTTTGAATCCCCGCGATTGGCGGGCTCGCTGAGGCATCGGCAGTGCTGATTGGACAGCGGGCCCCGGGAACCGCCCCCGCCCCCCCGGCCCGCGCTGAGGGCCCGGGGCCTCCGCCCTCAGACCGGCTCCGGCTCCAACCCGGCCCGGGCTCTGCTCCGGTCCCCCCGGCCCGCCCTGAGGGCCCGGGGGCTCTGCCCCGAGACCGGCCTCGCCCCTCCCCGCCTCGCCCTGTAGTAGATTTCTGTTTGGTTTGTGGGAAGAAACATGTGTGAGAAGTGAGAGTTGTGCTGGAGGGGTGCTGCTGGGATGAAAGGATGGAGTAAATCTGCTCCGAGGATGTGCGATGAAGAATTCAGGGTCAGAGGTGGGCAGTATTTATAAACTGTCTCCATATTTCCCTGTATCTCTGGGTGTTTGGATTTAGCCTGGGATTGTCAGCTAAGTTATAAACAAGCCAACCCGGCTACTGAACTCCCAATGAACGTTTGGAACCCTTGCACAGAAAGACAAGGTAGTGATGATTCCAAAGGAGAAAATGTAAATGAAGGGTAACGATTGCTGGGAAATTTCCTTAGGAATTGTGAACCTCACACAAACGGAATTTAGGAGGTGGAATCCCAGTTTCAGCCTTGGGCACGTGCAGGAGCAGAGGGATCCTTATTCACAGCAAGGAAAGCCCGGTGCCCCAGCGTGTCAGTGCACACAGTGCAATGTCCAGGAAATGAGCAGCAGGGACTGGCAGCAGCTGCAGGTGAGAGCTGTCACAGGATGATTGAGGGGACAGAGCAGCCCCAGGTGAGAGCTGTCACACTGATGAGGGGACAGGTGGAAGCTGTAAAGGATAACGAGGGGGCGGGTCCTGCCAGCACTGCTTTAAGAGGGGAGCCCGAGCTGAGTTTGGCACGGAGCTGCGGGAGGAGAGGGGTTTATGCTGGGCTCCCAGGTGAGGCTCATGGAAGGATGGTGAGTTCATCTCACAGGGGCTGGGGGAGGCCTTGGGCGTGGAACATTACTTCAGGAGGTGCTGAGGGACAAACCTTTGTGCCGAGCAGCAGCAGCAGCACAAAAGGTTGAAATAAGTTTCGGTTTGGCATGTAGTGATGGGATTGGCGTCTATGGTGTGCTAGTGTTGTCTAAAGGTTTAAACTTTAACGTTTATTTTTAAAGTTTTAAGTTAATGAATTAATATGGGTCGCAAGACATGGGCTTTTTCCTTTTTATTTGGCTAGGGGGAAGTCTTTAACTTTGGGGGGGCTCTGAGTATATGTTCTGGAGTATTATTAAGGGGTTTGGACATGGTGTTGTTTTTATTATATTCAGTAGTTTGACTAGGGGTGATAAGAGTTGGCTTTTTTTGCTGGAATTTTTTTGGGGTTGTCTGTTTGAAAATTTATATATTTATGCAGTTAAGTGTGCTGGTGTTTCTGATGTAACTCTTCAGCATATGTTATTGTTTGTGTGTTTTAGGTGGTCTACTTGTCTTACACCCTGACCGATTGGCCAACAGATCTGCTGAGATCATACATCGATGTTTGTTTTATTTCTTGTAGCTGAATAAGAGACAGCAGCCCGGTGACAGCAGGAAATTCCCAGAGAGCGAGGCGGCATTCTGTGGCACCCGGCGTGGATTCTCATCCCCAGACGTCCAAGAGATAAGTGGAGGGTTCAGAGCCACAGAGGGGATGAAAGTGGAGTGCTGGGTCAGGACTTGTCAGGAGGGGTTTTTGAGTCAGGTGTGGAGATAGGGATGTCCAAGATGTGCCAATTGAGAGTACAGGTGTACCAGCCCGACCCCACCCCTACCCCAGACCCGAAGGAGTAGCCCTAAAGACATGCCCGTTTCCCTGAGTGCAGGTACAGGCAGGAGCCCTTATGCAGGACAATGCCAGAAGGCCTGGCTGCGAGGTGCAGGGCTCTAAAGAAGTTGGGTTTAGAAGGGGGGAGGTGTAGCCACACACACAGAGGCTGAGGTAAAGGACTCGAGGACTAGAGGACACACGGTGAAACTCAGGGGAGCAGGCTAGGATACAAGTCAGAGTACAGGTGTAGCGGCCCTCACAGCACTGCTACCAGCACACTTCCCCTGAGAGCAGGTGCAGGCAGCAGCCCTAGTGCAGGAACACACCAGAAGCTCTGACCTGTGCAGACACAGTCAGGCTAGGGCCAGGCAGGAAGCGATAGTGGGGAGCAGGATCCAACAGGGCTGGGGATAACGGGGGTTTCCCGCCCCACCCACCCTGGGATTCCCTGTCTCTCCGCAGCCGGTGGAAGTGCTCCTGATTCCCTCTCGAGGCGGCGGTTGGTAAGGCTTCGTGCCTTTTGCCACCGCAAAGAGTTCGGCTCTGTCAGCCTCTGCCCTGTCTCAGGGCCACGTTTCTTAGGGTAGGCAGGGAACAACTGTGGATGTACCTGTCCTGCGTGCGGGACAGCTCTTGGGACCCTAACGGTGCAGAGCGTCCCCGGCTGCAAGGTCTAGGGCTCTGAAGAAGCAGGGTTCAGAAGGGGGGAGGTTACAGTGATACACACAGAGGCTGAGGTAAAGGACTCAAGGACTAGAGAACACACAGTGAAAATCAGGGGTACAGCCTAGGATACAAGTCAGAGTACAGGCATCCCGGCCCTCACAGCGCTGCTGCCAACACCGTTTCCCTGAGAGCAGGTGCCGGCAGCAATCCTAACGCAAGACAAGGCCAGAAGTCCTGAGAGGTGCAGGCAGTAGCCCTAAGCTAGGGCCAGGCAGGAAGTGACCGTGGTGGGGCAGAGTCCACAGGGTTGAGGTTCACCGGGGATGTCCACCCTGCGTTCCTGTCCTGCTCTAACCGGGGATGCTCACAGCCCTAATGGAGGCCACGGTGGGTGGGCTCGGTGCCAGTAACGCCTCTAAGGCTTTGGCGCTGCGAGCGTCGGCCTCCGAGCTCAGCTGACGCACGCACGGGGCCCGAGGACCCGGTGCTGCTTAAGAGACGGTGAGTAGCAGAGCTGCTGGGTTTTGGCTGATGTGCAGCTAAGATTATGCTTTGATATTTGGTTTTCTTTATTGTAGCTGACTAGGAGACAGCAGCCCAGTGACGGGAGGAATTTCTCTGAGGGAGAGGCAGCCTTCTTTGGCACCCGGCGTGGATTCGCCTCCCCAGACATTTGAGAGATAAGTGGAGGGCTTGGAGCCACAGAGGGGATGAAAGCGGGGTACCAGGGCAGGGGTCAGCGGGAGGGATTTTTTGAGTCGGGTTTGGAGATGGGGATGTCCCAGATGTGACCCCTTAGGCTACACGAAGGAAAAGTCTCATTTTTCATCTCAGTGCTGAGGTGTGCAGGGCAGAGCAGTCCTGGTGTGTGTTGTGTCACTTGTCTGATGTGCACTGTGTCTTTTGGGTGTGTTGTCTTTTCCTTTAGTCCTTTCAGGGGCCTGTCAAAACCCCTGGCATCAGTCTTAGCATTTCTGATCTCTGTGCTCCTCAGCCAGGTGCCTTTGTCTCAGCTGCTCGGACACTCATCAGAATCCATCTCTCTTCACAAGCATCCAGTCCGATGCCTTTTCAGGTCTTGTTCTGAGCTGTACTGACAGCCGTGCACCGCCCTGATCCATTCCGGCGGGTTAGGTCTTGTGAGAATGCAAAGACAGGTAGAGGATTCTGACCGTAGGATTCTCGGGCATCCATCTCTGCGTCTCTTGGGATAAGTCATCCCGATGGCATCTTGTTCCTGCAGGGTTCTCTGAGCCTGGCCAGCTCACCTTCCGTCTCACCTCGGTCATCTCATTCCGAGTTCTCTGGACCCTCAGGGTCATTCTTCTTGCCCAGAGTTTTCTGTCCCTGTTGCGTCCCCTCGTTTGTCCTGTGCTGTGTCACGGGTGTTGGTGTGTGTTTGGCCCGGAGCTGCTCTGCCTTGCTGCTCAGTCTGGGTGTAGGGGTACAAGGGTAATAGTGCCGGGGGCTTGAAATTTGTGATGTGGGGTGTGGTTAGACTGTAGAGGGTATTCCTAGATTGCCACAAGATGTGTGGAGCTGTCAAGGTATCCTGCAGCACTCTGACTTTTGTCCTGACTCTGTTTCAGATGCAGAGAGATGAAATCTGTGGCAGAGCCCCCCATCCTGGGTGAGGGGGCTCCCCTGAGAAGGTCAGTCCCTGTTTCTGTTTGCAGGGGAGGTGTAAATGATGGCTGTGTTACAGCTCTGTTCTTTGTCTTTATTTTTAGGTGGTGAAGCCGGATCTCAGCAGTCAAGCTGACGTGGGCGAGGTGAGCAGTGACGGGTGGACAGAAGCCGTTGCTATTGTTCAAGCCTCACTCGCTGGTGCAACTCTAAGCCTCCGTTCTTGTGCGTTTTAGGGAGTCCACTCGCAGGAGGCCGAGCTCCCCTCTCACCAACGGGACGACAGACCCGCGTCACCTCACCCGTGAGCCCTCCGGGAGCATTCCAGGAGTCTGTGATGGAGCCTTGATCTTCTCCTTGTGAAGGCCCCATCCAGGTAGGCTTGGATAACGGCCGAGGAGTTGAGGTGAGTCAGGGAGGAGAAGGAGGAGGAGGGAGGGTCCCCTCAAGTTCCAGCGCTGCCACGTCACCTCTGCTCTTTACCCAGGCAGACCCTGCGACGCCGGCGTTGGCCTCTGAGCGCAGCTGAAGCGCGGGGCCGAGGACACAGGCAAGCTTAGGAGACGGTGAGTAGCAGAATTGTCGGGTTTTGGGTGATGGGCTGCTAAGATCACGCATTCATGTTTGGTTTTCTTTGTTGTAGCTGACTAAGAGACAACAGCCCGGCGACAGCAGGAGTTTCCCTGAGGGAGAGGCGGCCTTCTTTGGCACCCGGCGTGGATTCTCATCCCCAGACGTCCAAGAGATAAGTGGAGGGTTCAGAGCCACAGAGGGGATGAAAGTGGAGTGCTGGGTCAGGACTTGTCAGGAGGGGTTTTTGAGTCAGGTGTGGAGATAGGGATGTCCAAGATGTGCCAATTGAGAGTACAGGTGTACCAGCCCGACCCCACCCCTACCCCAGACCCGAAGGAGTAGCCCTAAAGACATGCCCGTTTCCCTGAGTGCAGGTACAGGCAGGAGCCCTTATGCAGGACAATGCCAGAAGGCCTGGCTGCGAGGTGCAGGGCTCTAAAGAAGTTGGGTTTAGAAGGGGGGAGGTGTAGCCACACACACAGAGGCTGAGGTAAAGGACTCAAGGACTAGAGGACACACGGTGAAACTCAGGGGAGCAGGCTAGGATACAAGTCAGAGTACAGGTGTAGCGGCCCTCACAGCACTGCTACCAGCACACTTCCCCTGAGAGCAGGTGCAGGCAGCAGCCCTAGTGCAGGAACACACCAGAAGCTCTGACCTGTGCAGACACAGTCAGGCTAGGGCCAGGCAGGAAGCGATAGTGGGGAGCAGGATCCAACAGGGCTGGGGATAACGGGGGTTTCCCGCCCCACCCACCCTGGGATTCCCTGTCTCTCCGCAGCCGGTGGAAGTGCTCCTGATTCCCTCTCGAGGCGGCGGTTGGTAAGGCTTCGTGCCTTTTGCCACCGCAAAGAGTTCGGCTCTGTCAGCCTCTGCCCTGTCTCAGGGCCACGTTTCTTAGGGTAGGCAGGGAACAACTGTGGATGTACCTGTCCTGCGTGCGGGACAGCTCTTGGGACCCTAACGGTGCAGAGCGTCCCCGGCTGCAAGGTCTAGGGCTCTGAAGAAGCAGGGTTCAGAAGGGGGGAGGTTACAGTGATACACACAGAGGCTGAGGTAAAGGACTCAAGGACTAGAGAACACACAGTGAAAATCAGGGGTACAGCCTAGGATACAAGTCAGAGTACAGGCATCCCGGCCCTCACAGCGCTGCTGCCAACACCGTTTCCCTGAGAGCAGGTGCCGGCAGCAATCCTAACGCAAGACAAGGCCAGAAGTCCTGAGAGGTGCAGGCAGTAGCCCTAAGCTAGGGCCAGGCAGGAAGTGACAGTGGTGGGGCAGAGTCCACAGGGTTGAGGTTCACCGGGGATGTCCACCCTGCGTTCCTGTCCTGCTCTAACCGGGGATGCTCACAGCCCTAATGGAGGCCACGGTGGGTGGGCTCGGTGCCAGTAACGCCTCTAAGGCTTTGGCGCTGCGAGCGTCGGCCTCCGAGCTCAGCTGACGCACGCACGGGGCCCGAGGACCCGGTCCTGCTTAAGAGACGGTGAGTAGCAGAGCTGCTGGGTTTTGGCTGATGTGCAGCTAAGATTATGCTTTGATATTTGATTTTCTTTATCGTAGCTGACTAGGAGACAGCAGCCCAGTGACGGGAGGAATTTTTCTGAGGGAGAGGCGGCCTTCTTTGGGGCCCAGCGTGGATTCACCTCCCCAGACATTTGAGAGATAAGTGGAGGGCTTGGAGCCACAGAGGGGATGAAAGCGGGGTACCAGGGCAGGGGTCAGCGGGAGGGATTTTTTTGAGTCGGGTTTGGAGCTGGGGATGTCCCAGATGTGACCCCTTAGGCTACGTGAAGGAAAAGTCTCATTTTTCATGTCAGTGCTGAGGTGTGCAGGGCAGAGCAGTCCTGGTGTGTGTTGTGTCACTTGTCTGTTGTGCACTCTGTCTGTTTGGTGTCTTGTCTTTTCCTTTACTCCTTTCAGGGGCCTGTCCAAACCCCTGGCATCAGTCTTAGCATTTCTGATCTCTGTGCTCCTCAGCCGGGTGCCTTTGTCTCAGCTGCTCGGACACTCATCAGAATCCATCTCTCTTCACAAGTATCCAGTCCGATGCCTTTTCAGGTCTTGTTCTGAGCTGTACTGACAGCCGTGCACCGCCCTGATCCATTCCGGCGGGTTAGGTCTTGTGAGAATGCAAAGACAGGTGGAGGATTCTGACCGTAGGATTCTCGGGCATCCATCTCTGCGTCTCTTGGGATAAGTCATCCCGATGGCATCTTGTTCCTGCAGGGTTCTCTGAGCCTGGCCAGCTCACCTTCCATCTTACCTCGGTCATCTCATTCCGAGTTCTCTGGACCCTCAGGGTCATTCTTCTTGCCCAGCGTTTTCTGTCCCTGTTGCGTCCCCTCGTTTGTCCTGTGCTGTGTCACGGGTGTTGGTGTGTGTTTGGCCCGGAGCTGCTCTGCCTTGCTGCTCAGTCTGGGTGTAGGGGTACGAGGGTAATAGTGCCGGGGGCTTGAAATTTGTGATGTGGGGTGTGGTTAGACTGTAGAGGGTATTCCTAGATTGCCACAAGATGTGTGGAGCTGTCAAGGTATCCTGCAGCACTCTGACTTTTGTCCTGACTCTGTTTCAGATGCAGAGAGATGAAATCTGTGGCAGAGCCCCCCATCCTGGGTGAGGGGCTCCCCTGAGAAGGTCAGTCCCTGTTTCTGTTTGCAGGGGAGGTGTAAATGATGGCTGTGTTACAGCTCTGTTCTTTGTCTTTATTTTTAGGTGGTGAAGCCGGATCTCAGCAGTCAAGCTGACGTGGGCGAGGTGAGCAGTGACGGGTGGACAGAAGCCGTTGCTATTGTTCAAGCCTCACTCGCTGGTGCAACTCTAAGCCTCCGTTATTGTGCGTTTTAGGGAGTCCACTCGCAGGAGGCCGAGCTCCCCTCTCACCAACGGGACGACAGACCCGCGTCACCTCACCCGTGAGCCCTCCGGGAGCATTCCAGGAGTCTGTGATGGAGCCTTGATCTTCTCCTTGTGAAGGCCCCATCCAGGTAGGCTTGGATAACGGCCGAGGAGTTGAGGTGAGTCAGGGAGGAGAAGGAGGGAGGGTCCCCTCAAGTTCCAGCGCTGCCACGTCACCTTGTCTGCTCTTTACCCAGGCAGACCCTGCGACGCCGGCGTTGGCCTCTGAGCGCAGCTGAAGCGCGGGGCCGAGGACACAGGCAAGCTTAGGAGACAGTGAGTAGCAGAATTGTCGGGTTTTGGGTGATGGGCTGCTAAGATCACGCATTCATGTTTGGTTTTTTTTGTTGTAGCTGACTAAGAGACGACAGCCCGGCGACAGCAGGAATTTTCCTGAGGCAGAGGCGGCCTTCTTTGGACCTGGCAGGGATTTGCCTCCCTGGATGCCTGAGAGATAAGTGGAGGGCTGTGGCTCACAGAGGGGATGAAAGCAGGATGCCAGGGCAGGGATCACCGGGAGGGGTTTTTTAAGTCAGATTTGGAGTTGGGGGCACCAAGATGTGACCCCTTAGGCTACGTGAAGGGAAAGTCTCATTTTTCATGTCAGTGCTGAGGTGTGCAGGGCAGAGCAGTCCTGGTGTGTGTTGTGTCACTTGTCTGTTGTGCACTCTGTCTGTTTGGTGTCTTGTCTTTTCCTTTAGTCCTTTCAGGGGCCTGTCCAAACCCCTGGCATCAGTCTTAGCATTTCTGATCTCTGTGCTCCTCAGCCAGGTGCCTTTGTCTCAGCTGCTCGGACACTCATCAGAATCCATCTCTCTTCACAAGTATCCAGTCCGATGCCTTTTCAGGTCTTGTTCTGAGCTGTACTGACAGCCGTGCACCGCCCTGATCCATTCCGGCGGGTTAGGTCTTGTGAGAATGCAAAGACAGGTGGAGGATTCTGACCGTAGGATTCTCGGGCATCCATCTCTGCGTCTCTTGGGATAAGTCATCCCGATGGCATCTTGTTCCTGCAGGGTTCTCTGAGCCTGGCCAGCTCACCTTCCATCTTACCTAGGTCATCTCATTCCGAGTTCTCTGGACCCTCAGGGTCATTCTTCTTGCCAGAGTTTTCTGTCCCTGTTGCGTCCCCTCGTTTGTCCTGTGCTGTGTCACGGGTGTTGGTGTGTGTTTGGCCCGGAGCTGCTCTGCCTTGCTGCTCAGTCTGGGTGTAGGGGTACGAGGGTAATAGTCCTGGGGGCTTGAAATTTGTGATGTGGGGTGTGGTTAGACTGTAGAGGGTATTCCTAGATTGCCACAAGATGTCTGGAGCTGTCAAGGTATCCTGCAGCACTCTGACTGTTGTCCTGACTTTGTTTCAGATGCGGAGAGATGAAATCCGTGGCAGAGCCCCCCATCCTGGGTGAGGGGCTCCCCTGAGAAGATCGATCGCTATTCAAGGTGAGAGTCACACATTTCACATTTTTTGGCACTCCAGTGCAGGCCACCTGCGTTTACAGCTTCAAACAGGTGAGTCCCTTGGTAACCCCCCTGGGCAGCAGCTGGAGCCTGCTCCGGGCTGGGCTGCGGGAGCAAACACTTGTGGCTGACACAGCTCCACACTGAGGGTGCTTGGGAAAACACCTGCCTTGTCCTGGAATTTTTTTTTTTGAGCTTTTGACAAGGTTTTAATCATCACCTTGGTAAAAATAAATGGTAAGGACTGAAAACATGAGAGGCTGGCAGGTTATACGCACGAAAGACAACTTTTTTTTTCTTAAATATTTGTGCAGCCTATATCTTAATTTTGAGACTCTTTTTTGGTCAACTTTATTGTAAAAACCCCTTATTTTCAAGTTAGCTGCTTCAATAATGAATTTGTTTTACAAATAGCCGCTAATGTCCGAAGGTTAAAGCACTAACACCAGCATCCCACCTCTTTTATTTTTGCAGCAAAATTTTATCTTTACTAAACTTGAAACTTGATGTTTTTGCGGGTAGTAAGTTAAAGAAGGTGTTTATCTGCCCATCACTGATAGTCAGGGTCATGAAGAAATTGCTCTAGTGTTCTAAAATAAATGCAGATTTTTAGGCCTCTCCCATTCTCTCTGACTAGCAACATGTGAATTGATTTTTGATCTCCTTTCTGTTGGTGTCTGTGGGTTTTAAGCTGCATGGAGAAGGTGTCTGTGGACATGGCACCCAGGGAATGGTGCTGGGAAGGGCAGGATGGAAAGGAGCTGCTCAGGAATCCAGAGCAGCAGTGGAGTGGGAGCTGGTGCTGCTGCCTCAGTCACACCCTCCTGGACAGTCTGTGCAGTGATAATATTCCTACTTTCCTTCCTGAACCTGGGGTTGGAGGAGAACACGAGTCTTGGCATTGATGGAAAGGGGAACTCGAGGGAAAAACTGCTGTTTGTGTCCTTAGAGAGCAGTGGGAAGAGCCTGGGAGAAATCCTGGCTGGCTGAGGGATCCTTGTGTCCCCTCGGGAATAAATCCCTGCGTCTCCTCAGCCCTGCTGGTTTGCAGTAGCGTTTGTACACCTTTCGCTGCAGCTGTGGTTCTTAATAACTGGAAGTCCAGGGATTCTGGGCGATTCCCATAAGTTCTCCTGTTTTGTAGGAGCTGCACGGTGAGGTCAGCATTCTGAGGGAGGCCCTGGCACAGCTGCCAAGGGCAAGGAACGTGGAGCATCCCGGGGCTTCTCCCGCCCGAGTTTCTCCCGGAGCGTGCTGCGTGTCGTGCCGGATGTTTAACCCGGGTTTGGGGTGTTCTCCTGCAGTCCCAGCTCTAACTGCTGCCCCCGAGCCCCGGCCTTGCTCTGTCCCAGCACTGAACCTGGCAGGTGGGTGTGCTTTTCCAGCCCTTGAATCCCACGGGCAATCCCAGATTCCCGGAGCTCCCCGAGGCACAGCCTGGCCTCCCTCCCTGGGAGCTGCACCTCAGTCTGCCTGGACCAAGGCCATCCTGTTTGAGACTTTATTCCTGTTGCTTTTCCTCTTGCAGGTAATTGGCGAAAAGGAGAGAGCCAGTAGGAAGTGAAGCCACTGGAAGGCCTTATCCCAGTCCAAGGTTGGATGGGAGTAACTGGACCTGTTGAATTCCCACTTCCCTTTAAATCAGAGCAGAGGAAGCAGATTTTAAATCATCATTCCATGAACTTTCACCAACTTCATGACTCTTGCAAAAGTTTTCAATGTTAGAAATTCCTGAGCTTGTTTTCCAGGCAGGCTTGGATTTGGATGTTATTCCTTCCTTTTAATTGAAGGAATAACTCTGATTTTCTCTCTGATTTTAGTAAGGGAATATTTATTTATTCCAATTTTCCATCCTAATTGGAATTTTTGTACCTTGTAGAGCACATTTCTAAGGAAATTTACCCAATTAATGTTGGTAAATCAGCAATTGTCCAGCACCATCTCCACAAAATTCTGTGATTTCCCAAGAAAACTTTGAAGTATTTATTTGCCACGATTCGTCTCTTTGTAAAGTTCAATTTACTGCATTTTTAATTACATAAATGCCATTAAAACCTGAATCCAGGCCTAGCTGCTGTTCCTTGGACACAAGGGGCTGGTTCTTTCCTACCTTGGCACATTTGGATGTTTGTCCAAAATGAGCTTCCCACTAAAATAGAATTTGTTTCCAAGCAGAAGTGGGAATTGTCTAGAAAACCTTCTGTTCTGGGGGGCACTGGGTTTGTTTCCCTTATTGCTGCATAATTGAGGAAAGCCATGGCGCTTTTTTAGGCAGTGGCAGGAGGTGAGAGCTGCGTTTATTTAATTTTGTCTTTTATTTTTTGTTATTTTTGTATTTTTGTGCTCTTTTGTTGTGGTTTTTCATGTTGCGTTTTGTGGTTTTTCAAAGACTTTTTCTTCAGTTTTTTAATTTTTATTTTTTTTCTTTAGCTATTTATTTACTTGTTAAAACTACTTTTCGTTTTTTATTTTAATTTTTTGTTTAAATTTTTTTTCCACTTTTTTGTTACTTTGAAATTTTTTTCTTTTGGTATTTTAATTTTATTTATTATTTTCTATAGTTTTGGTTTATTTTTTCATGTTTTCTTTGTTCCTTTTTTTTTTTCCCCATACTCTTTCTTCCCCCGGGCGCCTGGGGGTTTGGCTGTTGGCAAGAAAGATGAGAAATGACCTCGGTGCCCGCTGGACGTCGGGATGTCATAGAGAGCGCAGTTGGCAAAAGCTCTGTATTTTCTGCTCCATAAAACTCCTGAAGGGAGAAAGCTGTGACCACCGTGGTGCCGTTTTTTCCTTCCCAGCCCCGACCAGGTCTCCTCCTACCCGTGCACAGTGTTACCAGCAGCAGCCTGCTGTCCAGGCTGTCGAGGCGTATTTCAGAGGGAGCAATAAAAACAAAGTAGACGTTTTATTTTGAACTCTCCGACCCTGCTTGTTTATTAGCAAAGAAATCCAAAACAAAGCGAACAAAAAAAGAAAACCCCCAAAATAAAATCCCCCGCAACCCACCAAAAAAACCCCATACAGATAGAGAAAATATGCCCATATTATCTAAATAAAGATTAAAACTTTACCCCTTAGAAAACCAGGCTCATTTAATTCAAATTAATTGTGTTTCTGATGTGTTAGGTTCATGAATTCATCTAGTGTAAAATATTGTTTAAAATATAAACAAACGAATTTAAAAAATAATGAAAAAGAAAAATAACAAAAAGTATAGGATATGAAAAATAATATCAATAAAAAATACACAATATATTATTACTTACTACACGTTTTATAAATATATTTAATATACATAATATAAACATCTATAATGTACATAATCATATTTAAATGAAATGTATTATTATTTATAACATTACATAATAAATAAATTATTTTATATATAACTTTCTATATTTAATATCTATAATAAATATAATAGTATAATAAACATAATACATGATGTATAATGTACATAATATAAAAGATGAATTGTAATGATGAATGTAAATATCAGAATCACAAAGATAAAAAATATTGAAATAGAGCCTGAACGAAAGGCTTTTTTGTTTCGGTCTGGTTGCTGGCAGGGCTCTCGCAGGTGTGCTCGGGGGTCTTTTGGGCCATTTATTCCGGAGGCTGTTCGCCAGGGCATTCCTGGGCACGTTCGTTTATGGCTCCGCTCCGCGCCGCCGCGCGGCAGTGCTGCCACCCTGTGGGCAGAGAGCGGTAGTGCAGCTGTCCCGTCCCGCGCGTCCCGTCTGATCTGTGCGGCAATGCTGCCACCGTGTGGGCAAAGAGCGGTACTGCAGCTGTCCCTCCCGCCCGTCCCGCCTGATCTGTGTGGCAATGCTGCCACCCGGTGGGCAAAGAGCGGTAGTGCAGCTGTCCCCGTGCCCGTCCCTCATGATCTGTGAGACAATGCTGCCACCCTGTGGCCAAAGAGCGGTAGTGCAGCTGTCCCCCCCGCCCGTCCCCGACGCGCGTGGCAGCCCCGCATTGTGAGCTCGGGGGCGGCGCTGCCGCCCGCCCGCCCGCAGCTCGGGGCCGAAAGGGAGGGAAAAAGGCAAGGAGCCCGGGCGCGTGGCAGCCGGCTGCCTGCGCGCGCCACCCGGACCCCGGAGCCGTCCGGGCGCGATTTTCCGCGGCGTTTGCGGGTGTGCGGACACGGGATGGGGGCGCAGCGGCGCCGCGGGCTGCAGTCCATTCAGTCAGGCGCTTGTGGGAGGAGCCGAGGGGGCATTTTAGTGGGTTCCACTACCAAGATGGCGGCGAGACGCGAGGCGCCCGACCTTCCAAAAAGGGCGGCCAAAAGGGCGGGAAAAAATAAGGACCCTATAGGCGTTTAGCCAGACGCCTGCACAAAAACCCCGACTACGGCGCCGCCCGGGCGCAATTTTCCGCGGCGTTTCCAGGTGTAGGGACACCGGTCGTGTGCTCAGCCGCGCCGCGCTTGCGTTCGGATTCGCGGATTTAGTCAGGCGTCTGTGTAAACACCTGGCGGAGGCCTATGCCGAGCCGCAAAGAACATGGCGGCCGGGACGGAAGTGGCCTCAGCCGCAGCCAAGATGGCGGCGAGCAAAAGCGGAAGTCACGCGACGCCCCTCACAAAATGGCGCCGAGGCGCGAGGCGCCCGACCTTCCAAAAAGGGCGGCCAAAAGGGCGCGAAAAATTAAGGACCCTATAGGCGTTTAACCAGATGCCTGCACGAAACCCCGACAACGGCGCCGCCGGGGCGCAATTTTCCGCGGCGTCTCCAGGTGTGGGGACACGGGCCGTGTGCTCAGCCGCGCCGCGCTTGCTTTTAAATTCGTGGATTTATTCAGGCGTCTGTGTAAACACCTGCCGGGGGCCTATGCCGAGCCGCCAAGAACATGGCGGCCGGGACGGAAGTGGCCTCAGCCGCAGCCAAGATGGCGGCGAGCAAAAGCGGAAGTCACGCGACGCCCCTCACAAAATGGCGCCCAGGCGCGAGGCGCCCGACCTTCCAAAAAGGGCGGCCAAAAGGGCGCGAAAAAATAAGGACCCTATAGGCGTTTAGCCAGATGCCTGCACGAAACCCCGACTACGGCGCCGCCCGGGCGCAATTTTCCGCGGCGTCTCCAGGTGTGGGGACACGGGCCGTGTGCTCAGCCGCGCCGCGCTTGCGTTCGGATTCGCGGATTTAGTCAGGCGTCTGTGTAAACACCTGCCGGGCGCCTTAGAGGTGCCGCAAAAAAGATGCCGGCGGAACCGGAAGTGGCCTCAGACGCAACCATGATGGCGGCAAGGAAGGGCGGAAGGCTCGTGGGGCTCGTCGCGGCCGAAAATCGCCGAGTGCAGCTCACACCCTGCAATGGCAAAAGCTGTTTTATTAAAACTCAGCCGAGAATTTTCCTCTTATTTCCAGGTCACAGGATATACTGAGGCTGAGAGGGATCCTAAAATCTGACTCTCAAGCGGACGGACCGTTTGAGAATCGAACTCAGCACCTTGGCATTACCCGGACTCTGCTCCAAGCAGCTGAACCAATCTCTGCATTATGGGGATGGACCTCCATAGGATGGCAACGCTTGGCCCCACTAAGGTAAGTGCAGTGCCGCCTTCTCTGCCAAAGCTGCTTCACACACCAGCCCCTGGAATGGCTCGAGGGCAGAAGTGGCTGGCAGCTCACGACAGCACAAAGCTCTTCCAGTGACGCTGATTTCCTGTCCTTTCCAGGATTTACCCAGCAGCTGCCGTAAAAGTACTCACACAAAGTCTCTTTCCGGGCGGAAAGGAGCAGGACAAGTCCTGAGGCTTCCCTTCTTCCACGGCCAAAGCTCTGCAGAGAGGCAGGGCCGGTCCCACCCGCACAGGGGCGTTTCCTGCAGGTGAGTGTTGCCGGGCCAAACTGATGGCAGCTGCTGAGGCCGGGGCTGCTTTTCTGGCCGGAGGCCTCGGTGCCCCCCCGTGCCGCCTGCAGTGTCCCTCGGGGTTTCCTGCAGGTGTCCCGGGTGCCCGGAGGCGCAGGGAGGAAGGAGGCCGGCAGCCCCAGCGGGGCCAGCAGCCCTGGGATGATGTGCAGGGAGGAGCTGTGCCTGCGGGGCCCCGCCCGTGGCAGCGGCGGCCAAACGCAGGGCCCGGGGCCGGGCTCGGGGCTGGCACGGACACGGCCCCGGGGCTGCCGCGGCTCCTCGGCCAGGGGCTGCTCCCGCCGGGCACGGGGAGATGCTGCAGCCCGGACAGAGGCACCCACAGCCCAAGAGCTCCCCGGGGAACAGCTGGCATTGCCTGGGAACGGCGGCTCGGGCTGTCTGCAGAGGGGCTCAGACAGCAATTCCCACCTCCCGGAGCTCCCACACAGTTGCCAGGGATGTCCTGGCCACCCCAAATCCCCTCCCTTTCAGCCTGAGGACATCACCCGTCGGCAGCATTAAAGCCAAGGCGCTCCTCCCTCACAGAAATTAAATCCAGAGCAACGGCCCTCGGAGATGCCTCAAAATCAAAGGTTTGAGTGGGATGGAGTTTCGTTTGGATGAAGTCTGGACTTTTCCAGGGAGCCGGCCGGAGTGCAGAAGTGATGGAAAGCTTTTGCAGGTGGGTCCCACTGGAGGTGTGCTGAAGGCAGGGATGGGCGTCCCTTGCCTGAGGGAAAGGCACTTGCAGAGGCCACTGCTGGGGCTCGGAAAGGAGCTGAGCTCCTGCAGGGAGCTGTGTCCTCCCGAGGGCACAGGGGCTGCCTCAGCACAGGCCGGCCAGTGCCTTCTCCTGCTCTGAAACATCACCTGGAGCCCGAGCTCAGGGGGGTGGCTGAATTCCAGGGAAATCTGACAGGTGACCCCCAGGGGGTGAGGGTTATAATTAACCAAATCTATGGAATAGAAACCTATCCTGTCCCCATCCTGCTGAGCTTCCTTGGAAGCTCTGCTGGTTCCTGACACGTCTGGCATTCAAGCAGCAGCTCTGCGTGGGAATATCCGTGCTCCGTGAGGCACTGTGAGGTTATTGCAGCGGGAACTGAGCAGGGAATTCGGGGCCGTGGGTATAATTCATCTAAACTAGCAAAGGTGACAGTGAACCCCAAATCTGGGCACCACACAGAGAACAATCTTTGTGCTGCCCTGTCAGCTCAAGCCCCTGGGCTGGGAAGTTTTGGGAGTCAAACATATGGAATGATAGAAGTCACAGCAACTGGTGTCACCCCGAGGGACAGTCCAAGTCCCAGACAATTCCTCTGCAATCCCCTCGGGGGGAAAACACCCTCTGTCTGCCAGGAGCCCTGACTCTGTTTCTCCTAGCAGCTGTGTTGGGCTTTAAGAACTTGAAATAACTTTGAAGCCAAAGAAATCACCTTTTCCTACTGGTTTGATTGTTGTGTTTGGTTTTTGTTTTTTTTTTTTTTTTTCTTTCAGATGCTGGACTTGCTTCTGTGGATGTGTGCTGAGCTCCGGCTGCAGGGGACTGTCAGGCCTGAATGGCTGTGAGTCTGTGTTCTTCTCGCTGGGGAAGCGGAAATAATTATTAATTAGACTGCAGAAATGT
Source organism: Chamaea fasciata (assembly GCF_029207755.1). Classification (NCBI taxonomy): domain Eukaryota; kingdom Metazoa; phylum Chordata; class Aves; order Passeriformes; family Sylviidae; genus Chamaea; species Chamaea fasciata. The sequence continues at coordinate 37,524 of NW_027094736.1, forward strand.
TTTCAGAAACCTTTCCCCTTTCCTGCCCTTTGCTGGTGGATCTTCTCTTTCTGCCTTTGACTTTACAAAGCTGTTCCCTGATGTCATTTCCCCTGCCTGAATTCCTTGCAGCTCCTAGCTGGGAAAAACTGGGATGATGTCCTGGGGATGTTCTTAGGGGAGGACAGAGGTGAGATTTTTGCCTGTATTTTTCTAATATTTTCTAAAATTTCAGGGAGCTGCTGCTGCTGCTGCACAAGTGGAGCCTTGTCAGCGAAGACCTGCATCTGCAGGAGGCCCCGCAGGCCCTGGCTGGGAAGTGCCAAAACAAAGAAGTGATCAGTAAGTGCTGAACTGCTTCCAGGAGGGCGTATTTTGTTGCAGCCGTTACAGACCAACAAAAGAATGGTGCTGTGTCCGCGTGATGTTGGTGACTTTGTGTGAGTTGCTTTATTAAAGCCAATCGTTGGTAAGGGTTTTGAGCATCCCTTGGATAGCCCTTGGAGCTCTGGGTGCCCTGGCTGTCTCTGCGGTGCCCTTGCCGTCCCCTGGGTGCACTTTGGGGTCGCCCTGGCTGTCCCCTATGTGTCCCTGGGGTGCCCTGGCTGTCCCCTAGGTGTCCGTGGGAGTGCCCTGGCTCTCCCTGGGGTGCCCTGGCTGTCCCTTAGGTGTGCCTGGGGGTTCCCTGGCTGTCCCCTAGGTGTCCCTGGGAGTTCCATGGCTGTCCTCTAGGTGTCCCTGGGGGTGCCCTGACTGTCCCTGGGGTGCCCTGACTGTCCCCTAGGCGTCCCTGGGGGTGCCCTGGCTGTCCCCTAGGTGTCCCTGGGGGTTCCCTGGCTGTCCCTGGGGTGCCCTGACTGTCCCCTAGGCGTCCCTGGGGGTGCCCTGGCTGTCCCCTAGGTGTCCCTGGGGGTTCCCTGGCTGTCCCCTAGGTGTCCCTGGGGGTGCCCTGGCTGTCCCCTAGGTGTCCCTGAGGATGCCCTGGCTGTCCCCTAGGTGTTTCTGGGGGTTCCCTGGCTGTCCCGTGGCTGTCCCTGGGGGTGCTCTGGCTGTCCCTGGGGGTGCCCTGACTGTCCCCTAGGCGTCCCTGGGGGTGCCCTGGCTGTCCCCTAGGTGTCCCTGGGGGTTCCCTGGCTGTCCCTGGGGTGCCCTGACTGTCCCCTAGGCGTCCCTGGGGGTGCCCTGGCTCTCCCTGGGGTGCCCTGGCTGTCCCTTAGGTGTCCCTGGGGTGCCCTGGGTGTCTCTTGGGGTGCCCTGACTGTCCCTAGGGTGCCCTGGCTGTCCCCTAGGTGTCCCTGGGGGTGCCTTGGCTGTCCTTTAGGTGTCCCTGGAGGTTCCCTGGCTGTCCCCTAGGTGTCCCTGGGGCGCCCTGGGTGTCCCTGGGGGTGCCCTGGCTGTCCCCTAAGCGTCCCTGGGGGTGCCCTGGCTGTCCCTTAGGTGTCCCTGGGGGTGCCCTGGCTGACCCTAGGTGTCCCTGGGAGTGCCCTGGCTGTCCCCTAGGTGTCCCTGGGGGTGCCCTGGCTGTCCCCTACGTGTCCCTGGGAGTGCCTTGGCTGTCCTTTAGGTGTCCCTGGAGGTTCCCTGGCTGTCCCCTAGGTGTCCCTGGTGTCCCCTAGGTGTCCCTGGGGGTGCCCTGACTGTCCCTGGGGTGCCCTGACTGTCCCCGAAAGTGCCCTCCCTGTCCCCTAGGTGTCCCCAGGGGTGCCCTGGCTGTCCCCTAGCTGTCCCTTGGGGTGCCCCGGCTGTCCCTTGGGGTTCCCTTGCCGTCCCCTAGGTGCACCTTGGGGTCCCCGGGCTGTCCCCTAGGTGTCCCTGTGGGGGCCCTGGCTGTCCCCTATGTGTCCCTGAGGTGCCTTGGCTGTACCGAAGGTGTCCCTGGGAGTGCCTTGGCTGTCCTTTAGGTGTCCCTGGAGGTTCCCTGGCTGTCCCCTAGGTGTCCCTGGGGGGCCCTAGGTGTCCCTGGGGGTTCCCTGGCTGTCCTTGGGGTGCCCTGACTGTCCCCTAAGCGTCCCTGGGGGTGCCCTGGCTGTCCCCTAGGTGTCCCTGGGGGGGCCCTGGCTGTCCCGTGGCTGTCCCTGGGGTGCCCTTGCTGTCCCCTAGGTGTTCGTGGTAGTGCCCTGGCTATCCCTGGGGACGCCCTGGCTGTCCCCTAGGTGTCCCTGTGGGGGCCCTGGCTCTCCCTGGGGTGCCCTGGCTGTCCCTTAGGTGTCCCTGGGGGTTCCCTGGCTGTCCCTTAGGTGTCCCTGGGGGTTCCCTGGCTCTCCCCTAGGTGTCCCTGGGAGTGCCCTGGTGTCCCCTAGGTGTCCCTGGGGGTGCCCTGGCTGTCCCCTAGGTGTCCCTGCCTCGCCCGAATCCTCGACTCCGCCTCCGGCGCCATGGTGACACCCCTCCCAGTCTGGACCGGTGTGGCCACACCCCCTCCCCTGGGGCCATTAGACCCATCCCAGTATAGACCAGTTAGGCACCGTGTGCCCACCACGGACCCCCACACGCCTGCCAGTTCGTCCCAGTCCACTCCCCGTCCATCCCAGTTCTCTCTGATCACCCTCCCAGTGCTCCCAGTCCATCCCAGTCCCGCAGGTGTTGGTGCTTGTGGCTTGATCAGCTGGTGCCTGTCCGCAACGTGGAGCGGGTCAAACGAGGCCTCAGGGGGACGGGGGAGCGGATTTGGGGGGTCCTGGGGGTCCCGAGTTGTCCTGGAGGGGTTTGGGGGGTTTTGGGGGGTCTGGGGGGAGTCCTGGGGGCTGCTTTGGGTGGTTTTGGGGGATCTTCGGGAGGTTTGGGCGGCCCATTTGAGGCATCAAAGGAACCTGAGGAGGGTTTTGGGCGCTCCTGCAGGTCGGGGGGGGGCCCTGGGGGTGGTTTGGGGGGCACTGGGGGGTTCCAGCCCGTGACCCCCCCCGTTTTTGACCCCCCCCCCCCCCGAGCTGTTTCGGTCTCATCGACGCCCTCCTGAAGCCCAAGGGGGGGTGGGCGCTGGGCCCCCCCCGCTGCCCCCTCCCCCTGCCACCCCCGCGACGCCCTGCAGGTGAGGGACCCCCAAAAACCCCTCCCCGGACCCCAGATTCACCCCTGGGACCCCAAAAAACCCCCCAAACCTCTCCCCGGACCCCAAATTCACCCCTGAGGCGCCATAAAACCCCTAAACCCCTCCCCATGAACCCCAAATCCACCCCTGGGACCCCCCAAAACCTCCCCAGGACCCCAGATCCACCCCGGGACCCTCGAATCCATCCCTTGGACCCCCAAAAACCCCAAAATCCATCCCTGGGACCCCCCAAAACCTCCCTCCAAACCCCAAATTCACCCCTCGGACCTCCAGAATCCCTCCACAGGCCCCCTCAGGGGTCGTTCCCCACGAAAAAGGGCGGGATACGTGAGGGGAGAAAAAGGGCGGGAAACGTGAGGGGAGAAAAAGGGCGGGATCAAGTGGGAGGGATCAATGGAATTTTGGGGGGCGTCAGCGACGGTGAGGGAAGATCAATGGAATACTGGGGGGGCATCAATGACATTGGGGGGGGTCAGTGACACTCGGGTGGGGATCAATGATGCTGTGGGGGGGTCGATATCAGCTCGGGGGGCGGCCATGGGTTTTTGGGGGGCCGCAACGCAGGCGGCCGTGCTGGGTTTGGAGCGGGGGGGCCCCTTCAACCTCTGGGGGTGCCCTGGCTGTCCCCTAGGTGTCCCTTGGGGGCCCTGGCTGTCCCCTAAGTGTCCCTGGGGGTCCCCTGGCTGTTCCTGGGGGGGCCCTGGCTGTCCCGTATGTGTCCCTGGGGGGGCCCCAGCTGTCCCCTGGCTGTCCCTGGGGGTGTCCTGGCTGTCCCCGAAAGTGCCCTCCCTGTCCCCTAGGTGTCCCCAGGGGTGCCCTGGCTGTCCCCTAGGTGTCCCTGGGGGTTCCCTGGCTGTCCCTGGGGTGCCCTGGCTGTCCCCTAGCTGTCCCTTGGGGTGCCCCGGCTGTCCCTTGGGGTGCCCTTGCCGTCCCCTAGGTGCACCTTGGGGTCCCCGGGCTGTCCCCTAGGTGTCCCTGGGGGTGCCCTGGCTGTCCCCTATGTGTCCCTGGGAGTGCCTTGGCTGTCCTTTAGGTGTCCCTGGAGGTTCCCTGGCTGTCCCCTAGGTGTCCCTGGGGTGCCCTTGCTGTCCCCTAGGTCTTCGGGGTAGTGCCCTGGCTGTCCCTGGGGATGCCCTGGCTGTCCCCTAGGTGTCCCTGTGGGGACCCTGGCTCTCCCTGGGGTGCCCTGGCTGTCCCTTAGGTGTCCCTGGGGGTTCCCTGGCTGTCCCTGGGGGTGCCCTGGCTGTCCCCTAGGTGTCCCTGGGGGTGCCCTGGCTGTCCCTGGGGGGGCCCTGGCTGTCCCCAAAAGTGCCCTCGCTGTCCCCTAGGTGTACCCAGGGGTACCCTCGCTGTCCCCTAGGTGTCCCTGGGGGTGCCCTGGCTCTCCCTTAGGTGTCCCTGAGGATGCCCTGGCTGTCCCCTAGGTGTCCCTGGGGTTCCCTGGCTGTCCCTGGGGTGCCCTGGCTCTCCCTTAGGTGTCCCTGGAGGTTCCCTGGCTGTCCCCTAGGTGTCCCTGGGGGGCCCTGGGTGTCCCTGGGGTGCCCTGGCTGTCCCCTAGGTGTCCCTGGGGGTTCCCTGGCTGTCCTTGGGGTGCCCTGACTGTCCCCTAAGCGTCCCTGGGGGTGCCCTGGCTGTCCCTTAGGTGTCCCTGGGGGTTCCCTGGCTGTCCCCTAGGTGTCCCTAGGGGTGCCTTGTCTGTCCTTGGGGGTGCCCTAGGTCTCCCCTAGGTGACCCTGGGCGTGCCCTGGCTGTGCCTGGGGGGGCCCTGGCTGTCCCTTAGGTGTCCCTTGGGGGCCCTGGCTGTCCCCTAAGTGTCCCTGGGGGTCCCCTGGCTGTTCCTGGGGGGGCCCTGGCTGTCCCGTATGTGTCCCTGGGGGGGCCCCAGCTGTCCCCGAAAGTGCCCTCCCTGTCCCCTAGGTGTCCCCAGGGGTGCCCTGGCTGTCCCCTAGGTGTCCCTGGGGGTTCCCTGGCTGTCCCTGGGGTGCCCTGGCTGTCCCCTAGCTGTCCCTTGGGGTGCCCCGGCTGTCCCTTGGGGTGCCCTTGCCGTCCCCTAGGTGCACCTTGGGGTCCCCGGGCTGTCCCCTAGGTGTCCCTGGGGGTGCCCTGGCTGTCCCCTATGTGTCCCTGGGAGTGCCTTGGCTGTCCTTTAGGTGTCCCTGGAGGTTCCCTGGCTGTCCCCTAGGTGTCCCTGGGGGGCCCTGGCTGACCCTGGGGTCGCCCTGGCTGTCCCGTGGCTGTCCCTGGGGTGCCCTTGCTGTCCCCTAGGTGTTCGTGGTAGTGCCCTGGCTATCCCTGGGGATGCCCTGGCTGTCCCCTAGGTGTCCCTGTGGGGGCCCTGGCTCTCCCTGGGGTGCCCTGGCTGTCCCTTAGGTGTCCCTGGGGGTACCCTGGCTGTCCCCTAGGTGTCCCTGGGGGGCCCTGGGTGTCCCTGGGGGTTCCCTGGCTGTCCCTGGGGTGCCCTGACTGTCCCCTAAGCGTCCCTGGGGGTGCCCTGGCTGTCCCTTAGGTGTCCCTGGGGGTTCCCTGGCTGTCCCCTAAGTGTCCCTGGGGGTGCCCTGGCTGTCCCCTAGGTGTCCCTGGGGGTTCCCTGGCTGTCCCCTAGGTGTCCCTGGGGGTGCCCTGGCTGTCCCTGGGGGGGCCCTGGCTGTCCCCAAAAGTGCCCTCGCTGTCCCCTAGGTGTACCCAGGGGTACCCTCGCTGTCCCCTAGGTGTACCCAGGGGTGCCCTGGTGTCCCCTAGGTGTCCCTGGGAGTGCCCTGGCTGTCCCCTAGGTGTCCCTGCCTCGCCCGAATCCTCGACTCCGCCTCCGGCGCCACGGTGACACCCCTCCCAGTCTGGACCAGTGTGGCCACACTCCCTCCCCTGGGGCCATTAGACCCATCCCAGTATAGACCAGTTAGGCACCGTGTGCCCACCACGGACCCCCACACACCTGCCAGTTCATCCCAGTCCACTCCCCGTCCATCCCAGTTCTCTCTGATCACCCTCCCAGTGCTCCCAGTCCATCCCAGTCCCGCAGGTGTTGGTGCTTGTGGCTTGATCAGCTGCTGCCTGTCCGCAACGTGGAGCGGGTCAAACGAGGCCTCAGGGGGACGGGGGAGCGGATTTGGGGGGTCCTGGGGGTCCCGAGTTGTCCTGGAGGGGTTTGGGGGGTTGTGGGGGGTCTGGGGGGAGTCCTGGGGGCTGCTTTGGGTGTTTTTGGGGGATCTTCGGGAGGTTTGGGCGGCCCATTTGAGGCATCAAAGGAACCTGAGGAGGGTTTTGGGGGCTCCTGGAGGTCGGGGGGGGCCCTGGGGGTGGTTTGGGGGGCACTGGGGGGTTCCAGCCCGTGACCCCCCCCGTTTTTGACCCCCCCCCCCGAGCTGTTTCGGTCTCATCGACGCCCTCCTGAAGCCCAAGGGGGGGTGGGCGCTGGGCCCCCCCCGCTGCCCCCTCCCCCTGCCACCCCCGCGACGCCCTGCAGGTGAGGGACCCCCAAAAACCCCTCCCCAGACCCCAAATTCACCCCTGGGACCCCGAAAAACCCCCAAAACCTCTCCCCGGACCCTAAATTCACCCCTGAGGCGCCATAAAACCCCCAAACCCCTCCCCATGAACCCCAAATCCACCCCTGGGACCCCCCAAAACCTCCCCAGGACCCCAGATCTACCCCGGGACCCTCGAATCCATCCCTTGGACCCCCAAAAACCCCAAAATCCATCCCTGGGACCCCCCAAAACCTCCCTCCAAACCCCAAATTCACCCCTCGGACCTCCAGAATCCCTCCACAGGCCCCCTCAGGGATCGTTCCCCACGAAAAAGGGCGGGAAACGTGAGGGGAGAAAAAGGGCGGGAAACGTGAGGGGAGAAAAAGGGCGGGAAACGTGAGGGGAGAAAAAGGGCGGGATCAAGTGGGGGGGATCACTGGAATTTTGGGGGGCGTCAGCGACGCTGAGGGAAGATCAGTGGAATATTGGGGGGGCATCAATGACATTGGGGGGGGTCAGTGACACTCGGGTGGGGATCAATGATGCTGTGGGGGGGCCGATATCAGAAGTTATCAGAGGAAATCGCCGCCGCCGTCCTCCCGTGCCCAGAGCCCCGCCAGGACCCCAGCGCAGCTCCGGCTGCAGGCGGAGCAGGAGCGGCTCCTGCCGCCCGCAGCGATCCCGGTCCCGATCCCGATCGCAACGCCCCCCTGGTCCTCCGGCCCCGAGACCCATAGCCCGCCCGCCGGGGGAGGCCGCACCGCTCGGGAGCCGCAGCCGACACTGACAGGACCCGAACCAGAACGGCCGGTCCCATTTCCGGCCCCGCCTGGCTCCGCGCAGGGCCGCGAGCAACCTCGGCTCGGCTCAGCTGTGAGGGGCGGGGCGGGGCCGCGGGCGATGGTCCCGCCCCCATCCTGGGCAGCGCGGGGCGCCGGGGCGGGCTCGGGGCGGAGCCGGGGCGGGCTCGGGGCGGAGCCGGGGCGGGCTCGGGGCGGAGCCGGGGCTCTGTGAGGCGGGGCCCGGAGGCAGCCGGGGCCGGGCAGTACCGGGGGCGCGGCTTCAGGGGCGCGGGGCGGGTCCCAAGTGCACGGCGCCGGGACCCCACCGGGGCGTTCCTCACCGAGCCCATAGAGCAGCAGCTACTTCCGCCACCCTTTTGAATCCCTGCGATTGGCGGGCTCGCTGAGGCATCGGCAGTGCTGATTGGACAGCGGGCCCCGGGAACCGCCCCCGCCCCCCGGCCCGCGCTGAGGGCCCGGGGCCTCCGCCCTCAGACCGGCTCCGGCTCCAACCCGGCCCGGGCTCTGCTCCGGTCCCCCCGGCCCGCCCTGAGGGCCCGGGGGCTCTGCCCCGAGACCGGCCTCGCCCCTCCCCGCCTCGCCCTGTAGTAGATTTCTGTTTGGTTTGTGGGAAGAAACATGTGTGAGAAGTGAGAGTTGTGCTGGAGGGGTGCTGCTGGGATGAAAGGATGGAGTAAATCTGCTCCGAGGATGTGCGATGAAGAATTCAGGGTCAGAGGTGGGCAGTATTTATAAACTGTCTCCATATTTCCCTGTATCTCTGGGTGTTTGGATTTAGCCTGGGATTGTCAGCTAAGTTATAAACAAGCCAACCCGGCTACTGAACTCCCAATGAACGTTTGGAACCCTTGCACAGAAAGACAAGGTAGTGATGATTCCAAAGGAGAAAATGTAAATGAAGGGTAACGATTGCTGGGAAATTTCCTTAGGAATTGTGAACCTCACACAAACGGAATTTAGGAGGTGGAATCCCAGTTTCAGCCTTGGGCACGTGCAGGAGCAGAGGGGTCCTTATTCACAGCAAGGAAAGCCCGGTGCCCCAGCGTGTCAGTGCACACAGTGCAATGTCCAGGAAATGAGCAGCAGGGACTGGCAGCAGCTGCAGGTGAGAGCTGTCACAGGATGATTGAGGGGACAGAGCAGCCCCAGGTGAGAGCTGTCACACTGATGAGGGGACAGGTGGAAGCTGTAAAGGATAACGAGGGGGCGGGTCCTGCCAGCACTGCTTTAAGAGGGGAGCCCGAGCTGAGTTTGGCACGGAGCTGCGGGAGGAGAGGGGTTTATGCTGGGCTCCCAGGTGAGGCTCATGGAAGGATGGTGAGTTCATCTCACAGGGGCTGGGGGAGGCCTTGGGCGTGGAACATTACTTCAGGAGGTGCTGAGGGACAAACCTTTGTGCCGAGCAGCAGCAGCAGCACAAAAGGTTGAAATAAGTTTCGGTTTGGCATGTAGTGATGGGATTGGCGTCTATGGTGTGCTAGTGTTGTCTAAAGGTTTAAACTTTAACGTTTATTTTTAAAGTTTTAAGTTAATGAATTAATATGGGTTGCAAGACATGGGCTTTTTCCTTTTTATTTGGCTAGGGGGAAGTCTTTAACTTTGGGGGGGCTCTGAGTATATGTTCTGGAGTATTATTAAGGGGTTTGGACATGGTGTTGTTTTTATTATACTCAGTAGTTTGACTAGGGGTGATAAGAGTTGGCTTTTTTTGCTGGAATTTTTTTGGGGTTGTCTGTTTGAAAATTTATATATTTATGTAGTTAAGTGTGCTGGTGTTTCTGATGTAACTCTTCAGCATATGTTATTGTTTGTGTGTTTTAGGTGGTCTACTTGTCTTACACCCTGACCGATTGGCCAACAGATCTGCTGAGATCATACATCGATGTTTGTTTTATTTCTTGTAGCTGAATAAGAGACAGCAGCCCGGTGACAGCAGGAAATTCCCAGAGAGCGAGGCGGCATTCTGTGGCACCCGGCGTGGATTCTCATCCCCAGACGTCCAAGAGATAAGTGGAGGGTTCAGAGCCACAGAGGGGATGAAAGTGGAGTGCTGGGTCAGGACTTGTCAGGAGGGGTTTTTGAGTCAGGTGTGGAGATAGGGATGTCCAAGATGTGCCAATTGAGAGTACAGGTGTACCAGCCCGACCCCACCCCTACCCCAGACCCGAAGGAGTAGCCCTAAAGACATGCCCGTTTCCCTGAGTGCAGGTACAGGCAGGAGCCCTTATGCAGGACAATGCCAGAAGGCCTGGCTGCGAGGTGTAGGGCTCTAAAGAAGTTGGGTTTAGAAGGGGGGAGGTGTAGCCACACACACAGAGGCTGAGGTAAAGGACTCGAGGACTAGAGGACACACGGTGAAACTCAGGGGAACAGGCTAGGATACAAGTCAGAGTACAGGTGTAGCGGCCCTCACAGCACTGCTACCAGCACACTTCCCCTGAGAGCAGGTGCAGGCAGCAGCCCTAGTGCAGGAACACACCAGAAGCTCTGACCTGTGCAGACACAGTCAGGCTAGGGCCAGGCAGGAAGCGATAGTGGGGAGCAGGATCCAACAGGGCTGGGGATAACGGGGGTTTCCCGCCCCACCCACCCTGGGATTCCCTGTCTCTCCGCAGCCGGTGGAAGTGCTCCTGATTCCCTCTCGAGGCGGCGGTTGGTAAGGCTTCGTGCCTTTTGCCACCGCAAAGAGTTCGGCTCTGTCAGCCTCTGCCCTGTCTCAGGGCCACGTTTCTTAGGGTAGGCAGGGAACAACTGTGGATGTACCTGTCCTGCGTGCGGGACAGCTCTTGGGACCCTAACGGTGCAGAGCGTCCCCGGCTGCAAGGTCTAGGGCTCTGAAGAAGCAGGGTTCAGAAGGGGGGAGGTTACAGTGATACACACAGAGGCTGAGGTAAAGGACTCAAGGACTAGAGAACACACAGTGAAAATCAGGGGTACAGCCTAGGATACAAGTCAGAGTACAGGCATCCCGGCCCTCACAGCGCTGCTGCCAACACCGTTTCCCTGAGAGCAGGTGCCGGCAGCAATCCTAACGCAAGACAAGGCCAGAAGTCCTGAGAGGTGCAGGCAGTAGCCCTAAGCTAGGGCCAGGCAGGAAGTGACCGTGGTGGGGCAGAGTCCACAGGGTTGAGGTTCACCGGGGATGTCCACCCTGCGTTCCTGTCCTGCTCTAACCGGGGATGCTCACAGCCCTAATGGAGGCCACGGTGGGTGGGCTCGGTGCCAGTAACGCCTCTAAGGCTTTGGCGCTGCGAGCGTCGGCCTCCGAGCTCAGCTGAAGCACGCACGGGGCCCGAGGGCCCGGTCCTGCTTAAGAGACGGTGAGTAGCAGAGCTGCTGGGTTTTGGCTGATGTGCAGCTAAGATTATGCTTTGATATTTGGTTTTCTTTATTGTAGCTGACTAGGAGACAGCAGCCCAGTGACAGGAGGAATTTCCCAGAGGCATAGGCGGCCTTCTTTGGGGCCCAGCGTGGATTCACCTCCCCAGACATCTGAGAGATAAGTGGAGGGCTCGGAACTAGGGAGGGGATGAAAGTGGGGTACCAGGGCAGGGATCACTGGGAGGGATTTTTCGAGTCTGGTTTGGAGATGGGGATGTCCCAGATGTGACCCCTTAGGCTACATGAAGGGAAAGTCTCATTTTTCATGTCAGTGCTGAGGTGTGCAGGGCAGAGCAGTCCTGGTGTGTGTTGTGTCACTTGTCTCTTGTGCACTCTGTCTGTTTGGTGTCTTGTCTTTTCCTTTAGTCCTTTCAGGGGCCTGTCCAAACCCCTGGCATCAGTCTTAGCATTTCTGATCTCTGTGCTCCTCAGCCAGGTGCCTTTGTCTCAGCTGCTCGGACACTCATCAGAATCCATCTCTCTTCACAAGCATCCAGTCCGATGCCTTTTCAGGTCTTGTTCTGAGCTGTACTGACAGCCGTGCACCGCCCTGATCCATTCCGGCGGGTTAGGTCTTGTGAGAATGCAAAGACAGGTGGAGGATTCTGACCGTAGGATTCTCGGGCATCCATCTCTGCGTTTCTTGGGATAAGTCATCCCGATGGCATCTTGTTCCTGCAGGGTTCTCTGAGCCTGGCCAGCTCACCTTCCATCTTACCTCGGTCATCTCATTCCGAGTTCTCTGGACCCTCAGGGTCATTCTTCTTGCCCAGAGTTTTCTGTCCCTGTTGCGTCCCCTCGTTTGTCCTGTGCTGTGTCACGGGTGTTGGTGTGTGTTTGGCCCGGAGCTGCTCTGCCTTGCTGCTCAGTCTGGGTGTAGGGGTACGAGGGTAATAGTCCTGGGGGCTTGAAATTTGTGATGTGGGGTGTGGTTAGACTGTAGAGGGTATTCCTAGATTGCCACAAGATGTCTGGAGCTGTCAAGGTATCCTGCAGCACTCTGACTTTTGTCCAAACTCTGTTTCAGATGCAGAGAGATGAAATCTGTGGCAGAGCCCCCCATCCTGGGTGAGGGGGCTCCCCTGAGAAGGTCAGTCCCTGTTTCTGTTTGCAGGGGAGGTGTAAATGATGGCTGTGTTACAGCTCTGTTCTTTGTCTTTATTTTTAGGTGGTGAAGCCGGATCTCAGCAGTCAAGCTGACGTGGGCGAGGTGAGCAGTGACGGGTGGACAGAAGCCGTTGCTATTGTTCAAGCCTCACTCGCTGGTGCAACTCTAAGCCTCCGTTCTTGTGTGTTTTAGGGAGTCCACTCGCAGGAGGCCGAGCTCCCCTCTCACCAACGGGACGACAGACCCGCGTCACCTCACCCGTGAGCCCTCCGGGAGCATTCCAGGAGTCTGTGATGGAGCCTTGATCTTCTCCTTGTGAAGGCCCCATCCAGGTAGGCTTGGATAACGGCCGAGGAGTTGAGGTGAGTCAGGGAGGAGAAGGAGGAGGAGGGAGGGTCCCCTCAAGTTCCAGCGCTGCCACGTCACCTTGTCTGCTCTTTACCCAGGCAGACCCTGCGATGCCGGCGTTGGCCTCTGAGCGCAGCTGAAGCGCGGGGCCGAGGACCCAGGCAAGCTTAGGAGACAGTGAGTAGCAGAATTGTCGGGTTTTGGGTGATGGGCTGCTAAGATCACGCATTCATGTTTGGTTTTTTTTGTTGTAGCTGACTAAGAGACGACAGCCCGGCGACAGCAGGAATTTTCCTGAGGCAGAGGCGGCCTTCTTTGGACCTGGCAGGGATTTGCCTCCCTGGATGCCTGAGAGATAAGTGGAGGGCTGTGGCTCACAGAGGGGATGAAAGCAGGATGCCAGGGCAGGGATCACCGGGAGGGGTTTTTTAAGTCAGATTTGGAGTTGGGGGCACCAAGATGTGACCCCTTAGGCTACATGAAGGGAAAGTCTCATTTTTCATGTCAGTGCTGAGGTGTGCAGGGCAGAGCAGTCCTGGTGTGTGTTGTGTCACTTGTCTGTTGTGCACTCTGTCTGTTTGGTGTCTTGTCTTTTCCTTTAGTCCTTTCAGGGGCCTGTCCAAACCCCTGGCATCAGTCTTAGCATTTCTGATCTCTGTGCTCCTCAGCCAGGTGCCTTTGTCTCAGCTGCTCGGACACTCATCAGAATCCATCTCTCTTCACAAGCATCCAGTCCGATGCCTTTTCAGGTCTTGTTCTGAGCTGTACTGACAGCCGTGCACCGCCCTGATCCATTCCGGCGGGTTAGGTCTTGTGAGAATGCAAAGACAGGTGGAGGATTCTGACCGTAGGATTCTCGGGCATCCATCTCTGCGTTTCTTGGGATAAGTCATCCCGATGGCATCTTGTTCCTGCAGGGTTCTCTGAGCCTGGCCAGCTCACCTTCCGTCTCACCTCGGTCATCTCATTCCGAGTTCTCTGGACCCTCAGGGTCATTCTTCTTGCCCAGAGTTTTCTGTCCCTGTTGTGTCCCCTCGTTTGTCCTGTGCTGTGTCACGGGTGTTGGTGTGTGTTTGGCCCGGAGCTGCTCTGCCTTGCTGCTCAGTCTGGGTGTAGGGGTACGAGGGTAATAGTCCTGGGGGCTTGAAATTTGTGATGTGGGGTGTGGTTAGACTGTAGAGGGTATTCCTAGATTGCCACAAGATGTCTGGAGCTGTCAAGGTATCCTGCAGCACTCTGACTGTTGTCCTGACTCTGTTTCAGATGCGGAGAGATGAAATCCGTGGCAGAGCCCCCCATCCTGGGTGAGGGGGCTCCCCTGAGAAGATCGATCGCTATTCAAGGTGAGAGTCACACATTTCACATTTATTGGCACTCCAGTGCAGGCCACCTGCGTTTACAGCTTCAAACAGGTGAGTCCCTTGGTAACCCCCCTGGGCAGCAGCTGGAGCCTGCTCCGGGCTGGGCTGAGGGAGCAAACACTTGTGGCTGACACAGCTCCACACTGAGGGTACTTGGGAAAACACCTGCCTTGTCCTGGAATTTTTTTTTTTGAGCTTTTGACAAGGTTTTAATCATCACCTTGGTAAAAATAAATGGTAAGGACTGAAAACATGAGAGACTGGCAGGTTATACGCACGAAAGACAACTTTTTTTTTCTTAAATATTTGTGCAGCCTATATCTTAATTTTGAGACTCTTTTTTGGTCAACTTTATTGTAAAAACCCCTTATTTTCAAGTTAGCTGCTTCAATAATGAATTTGTTTTACAAATACCCGCTAATGTCCGAAGGTTAAAGCACTAACACCAACATCCCACCTCTTTTATTTTTGCAGCAAAATTTTATCTTTACTAAACTTGAAACTTGATGTTTTTGCAGGTAGTAAGTTAAAGAAGGTGTTTATCTGCCCATCACTGATAGTCAGGGTCATGAAGAAATTGCTCTAGTGTTCTAAAATAAATGCAGATTTTTAGGCCTCTCCCATTCTCTCTGACTAGCAACATGTGAATTGATTTTTGATCTCCTTTCTGTTGGTGTCTGTGGGTTTTAAGCGGCATGGAGAAGGTGTCTGTGGACATGGCACCCAGGGAATGGTGCTGGGAAGGGCAGGATGGAAAGGAGCTGCTCAGGAATCCAGAGCAGCAGTGGAGTGGGAGCTGGTGCTGCTGCCTCAGTCACACCCTCCTGGACAGTCTGTGCAGTGATAATATTCCTACTTTCCTTCCTGAACCTGGGGTTGGAGGAGAACACGAGTCTTGGCATTGATGGAAAGGGGAACTCGAGGGAAAAACTGCTGTTTGTGTCCTTAGAGAGCAGTGGGAAGAGCCTGGGAGAAATCCTGGCTGGCTGAGGGATCCTTGTGTCCCCTCGGGAATAAATCCCTGCGTCTCCTCAGCCCTGCTGGTTTGCAGTAGCGTTTGTACACCTTTCGCTGCAGCTGTGGTTCTTAATAACTGGAAGTCCAGGGATTCTGGGCGATTCCCATAAGTTCTCCTGTTTTGTAGGAGCTGCACGGTGAGGTCAGCATTCTGAGGGAGGCCCTGGCACAGCTGCCAAGGGCAAGGAACGTGGAGCATCCCGGGGCTTCTCCCGCCCGAGTTTCTCCCGGAGCGTGCTGCGTGTCGTGCCGGATGTTTAACCCGGGTTTGGGGTGTTCTCCTGCAGTCCCAGCTCTGACTGCTGCCCCCGAGCCCCGGCCTTGCTCTGTCCCAGCACTGAACCTGGCAGGTGGGTGTGCTTTTCCAGCCCTTGAATCCCACGGGCAATCCCAGATTCCCGGAGCTCCCCGAGGCACAGCCTGGCCTCCCTCCCTGGGAGCTGCACCTCAGTCTGCCTGGACCAAGGCCATCCTGTTTGAGACTTTATTCCTGTTGCTTTTCCTCTTGCAGGTAGTTGGCGAAAAGGAGAGAGCCAGTAGGAAGTGAAGCCACTGGAAGGCCTTATCCCAGTCCAAGGTTGGATGGGAGTAACTGGACCTGTTAAATTCCCACTTCCCTTTAAATCAGTGCAGAGGAAGCAGATTTTAAATCATCATTCCATGAACTTTCACCAACTTCATGACTCTTGCAAAAGTTTTCAATGTTAGAAATTCCTGAGCTTGTTTTCCAGGCAGGCTTGGATTTGGATGTTATTCCTTCCTTTTAATTGAAGGAATAACTCTGATTTTCTCTCTGATTTTAGTAAGGGAATATTTATTTATTCCAATTTTCCATCCTAATTGGAATTTTTGTACCTTGTAGAGCACATTTCTAAGGAAATTTACCCAATTAATGTTGGTAAATCAGCAATTGTCCAGCACCATCTCCACAAAATTCTGTGATTTCCCAAGAAAACTTTGAAGTATTTATTTGCCACGATTCGTCTCTTTGTAAAGTTCAATTTACTGCATTTTTAATTACATAAATGCCATTAAAACCTGAATCCAGGCCTAGCTGCTGTTCCTTGGACACAAGGGGCTGGTTCTTTCCTACCTTGGCACATTTGGATGTTTGTCCAAAATGAGCTTCCCACTAAAATAGAATTTGTTTCCAAGCAGAAGTGGGAATTGTCTAGAAAACCTTCTGTTCTGGGGGGCACTGGGTTTGTTTCCCTTATTGCTGCATAATTGAGGAAAGCCATGGCGCTTTTTTAGGCAGTGGCAGGAGGTGAGAGCTGCGTTTATTTAATTTTGTCTTTTATTTTTTGTTATTTTTGTATTTTTGTGCTCTTTTGTTGTGGTTTTTCATGTTGCGTTTTGTGGTTTTTCAAAGACTTTTTCTTCAGTTTTTTAATTTTTATTTTTTTTCTTTAGCTATTTATTTACTTGTTAAAACTACTTTTCGTTTTTTATTTTAATTTTTTGTTTAAATTTTTTTTCCACTTTTTTGTTACTTTGAAATTTTTTTCTTTTGGTATTTTAATTTTATTTATTATTTTCTATAGTTTTGGTTTATTTTTTCATGTTTTCTTTGTTCCTTTTTTTTTTTCCCCATACTCTTTCTTCCCCCGGGCGCCTGGGGGTTTGGCTGTTGGCAAGAAAGATGAGAAATGACCTCGGTGCCCGCTGGACGTCGGGATGTCATAGAGAGCGCAGTTGGCAAAAGCTCTGTATTTTCTGCTCCATAAAACTCCTGAAGGGAGAAAGCTGTGACCACCGTGGTGCCGTTTTTTCCTTCCCAGCCCCGACCAGGTCTCCTCCTACCCGTGCACAGTGTTACCAGCAGCAGCCTGCTGTCCAGGCTGTCGAGGCGTATTTCAGAGGGGGCAATAAAAACAAAGTAGACGTTTTATTTTGAACTCTCCGACCCTGCTTGTTTATTAGCAAAGAAATCCAAAACAAAGCGAACAAAAAAAGAAAACCCCCAAAATAAACTCCCCCGCAACCCACCAAAAAAACCCCATACAGATAGAGAAAATATGCCCATATTATCTAAATAAAGATTAAAACTTTACCCCTTAGAAAACCAGGCTCATTTAATTCAAATTAATTGTGTTTCTGATGTGTTAGGTTCATGAATTCATCTAGTGTAAAATATCGTTTAAAATATAAACAAACGAATTAAAAAAATAATGAAAAAGAAAAATAACAAAAAGTATAGGATATGAAAAATAATATCAATAAAAAATACACAATATATTATTACTTACTACACGTTTTATAAATATATTTAATATACATAATATAAACATCTATAATGTACATAATCATATTTAAATGAAATGTATTATTATTTATAACATTACATAATAAATAAATTATTTTATATATAACTTTCTATATTTAATATCTATAATAAATATAATAGTATAATAAACATAATACATGATGTATAATGTACATAATATAAAAGATGAATTGTAATGATGAATGTAAATATCAGAATCACAAAGATAAAAAATATTGAAATAGAGCCTGAACGAAAGGCTGTTTTGTTTCGGTCTGGTTGCTGGCAGGGCTCTCGCAGGTGTGCTCGGGGGTCTTTTGGGCCGTTTATTCCGGAGGCTGTTCGCCAGGGCATTCCTGGGCACGTTCGTTTATGCCTCCGCTCCGCGCCGCCGCGCGGCAGTGCTGCCACCCTGTGGGCAGAGAGCGGTAGTGCAGCTGTCCCTCCCGCCCGTCCCGCCTGATCTGTGTGGCAATGCTGCCACCCTGTGGGCAAAGAGCGGTAGTGCAGCTGTCCCCCCCCGCCCGTCCCCGACACGCGTGGAAGCCCCGCACTGTGAGCTCGGGGGCGGCGCTGCCGCCCGCCCGCCCGCAGCTCGGGGCCGAAAGGGAGGGAAAAAGGCAAGGAGCCCGGGCGCGTGGCAGCCGGCTGCCTGCGCGCGCCACCCGGACCCCGGAGCCGTCCGGGCGCGATTTTCCGCGGCGTTTGCGGGTGTGCGGACACGGGATGGGGGCGCAGCGGCGCCGCGGGCTGCAGTCCATTCAGTCAGGCGCTTGTGGGAGGAGCCGAGGGGGCATTTTAGTGGGTTCCACTACCAAGATGGCGGCGAGACGCGAGGCGCCCGACCTTCCAAAAAGGGCGGCCAAAAGGGCGCGAAAAAATAAGGACCCTATAGGCGTTTACCCAGACGCCTGCACAAAACCCCGACTACGGCGCCGCCCGGGCGCAATTTTCCGCGGCGTCTCCAGGTGTAGGGACACCGGTCGTGTGCTCAGCCGCGCCGCGCTTGCGTTCGGATTCGCGGATTTAGTCAGGCGTCTGTGTAAACACCTGGCGGAGGCCTATGCCGAGCCGCAAAGAACATGGCGGCCGGGACGGAAGTGGCCTCAGCCGCAACCAAGATGGCGGCAAGGAAAAGCGGAAGTCACGCGACGCCCCTCACAAAATGGCGCCCAGGCGCGAGGCGCCCGACCTTCCAAAAAGGGCGGCCAAAAGGGCGGGAAAAATAAGGACCCTATAGGCGTTTAACCAGATGCCTGCACAAAAACCCCGACTACGGCGCCGCCCGGGCGCAATTTTCCGCGGCGTCTCCAGGTGTGGGGACACCGACCGTGTGCTCAGCCGCGCCGCGTTTGCTTTTAAATTCGTGGATTTAGTCAGGCGTCTGTGTAAACACCTGCCGGGGGCCTTAGCGGTGCCGCAAAAAAGATGCCGGCGGGACCGGAAGTGGCCTCAGACGCAACCATGATGGCGGCAAGGAAGGGCGGAAGGCTCGTGGGGCTCGTCGCGGCCGAAAATCGCCGAGTGCAGCTCACACCCTGCAATGGCAAAAGCTGTTTTATTAAAACTCAGCCGAGAATTTTCCTCTTATTTCCAGGTCACAGGATATACTGAGGCTGAGAGGGATCCTAAAATCTGACTCTCAAGCGGACGGACCGTTTGAGAATCGAACTCAGCACCTTGGCATTACCCGGACTCTGCTCCAAGCAGCTGAACCAATCTCTGCATTATGGGGATGGACCTCCATAGGATGGCAACGCTTGGCCCCACTAAGGTAAGTGCAGTGCCGCCTTCTCTGCCAAAGCTGCTTCACACACCAGCCCCTGGAATGGCTCGAGGGCAGAAGTGGCTGGCAGCTCACGACAGCACAAAGCTCTTCCAGTGACGCTGATTTCCTGTCCTTTCCAGGATTTACCCAACAGCTGCCGTAAAAGTACTCACACAAAGTCTCTTTCCGGGCGGAAAGGAGCAGGACAAGTCCTGAGGCTTCCCTTCTTCCACGGCCAAAGCTCTGCAGAGAGGCAGGGCCGGTCCCACCCGCACAGGGGCGTTTCCTGCAGGTGAGTGTTGCCGGGCCAAAATGATGGCAGCTGCTGAAGGCCGGGGCTGCTTTTCTGGCCGGAGGCCTCGGTGCCCCCCCCGTGCCGCCTGCAGTGTCCCTCGGTGTTTCCTGCAGGTGTCCCGGGTGCCCGGAGGCGCAGGGAGGAAGGAGGCCGGCAGCCCCAGCGGGGCCAGCAGCCCTGGGATGATGTGCAGGGAGGAGCTGTGCCTGCGGGGCCCCGCCCGTGGCAGCGGCGGCCAAACGCAGGGCCCGGGGCCGGGCTCGGGGCTGGCACGGACACGGCCCCGGGGCTGCCGCGGCTCCTCGGCCAGGGGCTGCTCCCGCCGGGCACGGGGAGATGCTGCAGCCCGGACAGAGGCACCCACAGCCCAAGAGCTCCCCAGGGAACAGCTGGCATTGCCCGGGAACGGCGGCTCGGGCTGTCTGCAGAGGGGCTCAGACAGCAATTCCCACCTCCCGGAGCTCCCACACAGTTGCCAGGGATGTCCTGGCCACCCCAAATCCCCTCCCTTTCAGCCTGAGGACATCACCCGTCGGCAGCATTAAAGCCAAGGCGCTCCTCCCTCACAGAAATTAAATCCAGAGCAACGGCCCTCGGAGATGCCTCAAAATCAAAGGTTTGAGTGGGATGGAGTTTCGTTTGGATGAAGTCTGGACTTTTCCAGGGAGCCGGCCGAGTGCAGAAGCGATGGAAAGCTTTTGCAGGTGGGTCCCACTGGAGGCGTGCTGAAGGCAGGGATGGGGCGTCCCTTGCCTGAGGGAAAGGCACTTGCAGAGGCCACTGCTGGGGCTCGGAAAGGAGCTGAGCTCCTGCAGGGAGCTGTGTCCTCCCGAGGGCACAGGGGCTGCCTCAGCACAGGCCGGCCAGTGCCTTCTCCTGCTCTGAAACGTCACCTGGAGCCCGAGCTCAGGGGGGTGGCTGAATTCCAGGGAAATCTGACAGGTGACCCCCAGGGGGTGAGGGTTATAATTAACCAAATCTATGGAATAGAAACCTATCCTGTCCCCATCCTGCTGAGCTTCCTTGGAAGCTCTGCTGGTTCCTGACACGTCTGGCATTCAAGCAGCAGCTCTGCGTGGGAATATCCGTGCTCCGTGAGGCACTGTGAGGTTATTGCAGCGGGAACTGAGCAGGGAATTCGGGGCCGTGGGTATAATTCATCTAAACTAGCAAAGGTGACAGTGAACCCCAAATCTGGGCACCACACAGAGAACAATCTTTGTGCTGCCCTGTCAGCTCAAGCCCCTGGGCTGGGAAGTTTTGGGAGTCAAACATATGGAATGATAGAAGTCACAGCAACTGGTGTCACCCCGAGGGACAGTCCAAGTCCCAGACAATTCCTCTGCAATCCCCTCGGGGGGAAAACACCCTCTGTCTGCCAGGAGCCCTGACTCTGTTTCTCCTAGCAGCTGTGTTGGGCTTTAAGAACTTGAAATAACTTTGAAGCCAAAGAAATCACCTTTTCCTACTGGTTTGATTGTTGTGTTTGGTTTTTGTTTTTTTTTTTTTTTTCTTTCAGATGCTGGACTTGCTTCTGTGGATGTGTGCTGAGCTCTGGCTGCAGGGGACTGTCAGGCCTGAATGGCTGTGAGTCTGTGTTCTTCTCGCTGGGGAAGCGGAAATAATTATTAATTAGACTGCAGAAATGTTTTCAGAAACCTTTCCCCTTTCCTGCCCTTTGCTGGTGGATCTTCTCTTTCTGCCTTTGACTTTACAAAGCTGTTCCCTGATGTCATTTCCCCTGCCTGAATTCCTTGCAGCTCCTAGCTGGGAAAAAACTGGGATGATGTCCTGGGGATGTTCTTAGGGGAGGACAGAGGTGAGATTTTTGCCTGTATTTTTCTAATATTTTCTAAAATTTCAGGGAGCTGCTGCTGCTGCTGCTCCTGCTCCTGCTGCTGCTGCACAAGTGGAGCCTTGTCAGCGAAGACCTGCATCTGCAGGAGGCCCCGCAGGCCCTGGCTGGGAAGTGCCAAAACAAAGAAGTGATCAGTAAGTGCTGAACTGCTTCCAGGAGGGCATATTTTGTTGCAGCCGTTACAGACCAACAGTCCAAGTGAGGCCAACTGCTCTGGAAACAGTACTAATGCCTTCTGCCAGCCTGATGGGGCTTGAGGGAGGAGGAAAGGAAATGGCAAGGCATTTTTCAGGTCTTCCTTGGGGTGAATTCTAAGCTTAGCACAATTGGGAAGCTTTGAGGAAACACAGTTTAAAAAGGGGAAGAGCTGTAAAATGAAACTTAGTTGCCAATCTCATGTCAGGTTCTGAAAAAATGGTCTTCTTGAATCAAATCTCAGAAGAAATAAGCGGTGCCTGGAGGCTCTGTGCTCGAAGGTTTGAATGATTCTGAGTGTGGATGGGGATCTGAAAGTCACGTGTAAGTAAAACCAAAAAACACATCAAGCAAGCAAAACTGCAATAGTTGACTTTTCTTGTTGTCATCGTTTTTGGAAGAAAGGAAAAATATGGGGCGAGAGGTGAGAGCAGGATCTGCAAAATCTCGGAGTTCTCCGCGTCTCCCTGAGGCTGAAGCCGTGTTTGCTGTCAACGATGGCAGAGTGGAAGATGCTAAAGACTGAAAACTTGGGGTTTTCCCCCTGAATCCCAAGGCTCTGTCAGCAGCTGTGCCCTGTCTATCTCTTCAAGGAGTTTCCGGGGTTTAGGAAGGCTTTTCCGTTCTTCCGCATTTCTCTAGAACTCCACTCCAAAAGAACGGTGCTGTGTCCGTGTGGTGTTGGTGACTTTGTGTGAGTTGCTTTATTAAAGCCAATCGTTGGTAAGGGTTCTGAGCCTGCCTTGGAGAGCCCTTGGAGGTGGCAGCTCTTCTTTAATTTCCCTTGGTTCCTTTCATGCCTTTCAGTGATTCCTGCGAGGTGCACTGCAGTCTGCCTGAAGCCAGCACATC
>NW_027094737.1:0-59234 GCF_029207755.1 Chamaea fasciata
GCACTAAGACGCGGCCCAAACGGCGTTTTCTCGCTTCCCAGGCTAGGAGAAGCGTATTCCGTGCTGCAAACAGCTTCTCTGCCTCTGTGGGGGAGCTCGGAAACAGCGTTTGACCGCTGTTCCCAAGACACTCGCCCTGCAAGCCGAACCGGCGGAGAGCTGCACTAGACCGCGGCCAAACGGCGTTTTCTCGCTTCCCAGGCTAGGAGAAGCGTTTTCCGTGCTGCAAACAGCTTCTCTGCTTGTGGGGAGCTCGGAAACAGCGTTTGACGCTGTTCCAAGCCTGCCTGCAAGCGAACCGGCGGAGAGTGCACTAGACGCGGCCCAAACGGCGTTTTCTCGCTTCCCAGGCTAGGAGAAGCGTTTTCCGTGCTGCAAACAGCTTCTCTGCTTGTGGGGAGCTCGGAAACAGCGTTTGACGCTGTTCCAAGCCTGCCTGCAAGCGAACCGGCGGAGAGTGCACTAGACGCGGCCAAACGGCGTTTTCTCGCTTCCCAGGCTAGGAGAAGCGTTTTCCGTGCTGCAAACAGCTTCTCTGCTTGTGGGGAGCTCGGGAAACAGCGTTTGACGCTGTTCCGAGCCTGCCTGCAAGCGAACCGGCGGAGAGTGCACTAGACGCGGCCAAACGGCGTTTTCTCGCTTCCCAGGCTAGGAGAAGCGTTTTCCGGTGCTGCAAACAGCTTCTCTGCTTGTGGGGAGCTCGGAAACAGCGTTTGACGCTGTTCCGAAGCCTGCCTGCAAGCGAACCGGCGGAGAGTGCACTAGGACGCGGCCAAACGGCGTTTTCTCGCTTCCCAAGCTAGGAGAAGCGTTTTCCGTGCTGCAAACAGCTTCTCTGCTTGTGGGGAGCTCGGAAACAGCGTTTTGACGCTGTTCCAAGCCTGCCTGCAAGCGAACCGGCGGAGAGTGCACTAGACGCGGCCAAACGGCGTTTTCTCGCTTCCCAGGCTAGGAGAAGCGTTTTCCGTGCTGCAAACAGCTTCTCTGCTTGTGGGGGAGCTCGGAAACAGCGTTTGACGCTGTTCCGAGCCTGCCTGCAAGCGAACCGGCGGAGAGTGCACTAGACGCAGGCCCAAACGGCGTTCTTGCTCGCTTCCCAGACTAGGCAGCAGCGTTTCTCCGTGCTGCAAACAGCTTCTCTGCTTGTGGGGAGCTCGGAAACAGCGTTTGACGCTGTTCCAAGCCTGCCTGCAAGCGAACCGGCGGAGAGTGCACTAGACGCGGCCAAACGGCGTTTTCTCGCTTCCCAGGCTAGGAGAAGCGTTTTCCGTGCTGCAAACAGCTTCTCTGCTTGTGGGGAGCTCGGAAACAGCGTTTGACGCTGTTCCAAGCCTGCCTGCAAGCGAACCGGCGGAGAGTGCACTAGACGCGGCCAAACGGCGTTTTCTCGCTTCCCAGGCTAGGAGAAGCGTTTTCCGTGCTGCAAACAGCTTCTCTGCTTGTGGGGAGCTCGGAAACAGCGTTTGACGCTGTTCCAAGCCTGCCTGCAAGCGAACCGGCGGAGAGTGCACTAGACGCGGCCAAACGGCGTTTTCTCGCTTCCCAGGCTAGGAGAAGCGTTTTCCCGTGCTGCAAACAGCTTCTCTGCTTGTGGGGAGCTCGGAAACAGCGTTTGACGCTGTTCCAAGCCTGCCTGCAAGCGAACCGGCGGAGAGTGCACTAGACGCGGCCCAAACGGCGTTTTCTCGCTTCCCAGGCTAGGAGAAGCGTTTTCCGTGCTGCAAACAGCTTCTCTGCTTGTGGGGAGCTCGGAAACAGCGTTTGACGCTGTTCCAAGCCTGCCTGCAAGCGAACCGGCGGAGAGTGCACTAGACGCGGCCAAACAACGTTTTCTCGCTTCCCAGGCTAGGAGAAGCGTTTTCCGTGCTGCAAACAGCTTCTCTGCTTGTGGGGAGCTCGGAAACAGCGTTTGACGCTGTTCCGAGCCTGCCTGCAAGCGGAACCGGCGGAGAGTGCACTAGACGCGGCCAAACGGCGTTTTCTCGCTTCCCAAGCTAGCAGCAGCGTTTTCCGTGCTGCAAACAGCTTCTCTGCTTGTGGGGAGCTCGGAAACAGCGTTTGACGCTGTTCCAAGCCTGCCTGCAAGCGAACCGGCGGAGAGTGCACTAGACGCGGCCAAACGGCGTTTTCCTCGCCTTCCCAGGCTAGGAGAAGCGTTTTCCGTGCTGCAAACAGCTTCTCTGCTTGTGGGGAGCTCGGAAACAGCGTTTGACGCTGTTCCGAGCCTGCCTGCAAGCGAACCGGCGGAGAGTGCACTAGACGCGGCCAAACGGCGTTTTCTCGCTTCCCAGGCTAGGAGAAGCGTTTTCCGTGCTGCAAACAGCTTCTCTGCTTGTGGGGAGCTCGGAAACAGCGTTTGACGCTGTTCCGAGCCTGCCTGCAAGCGAACCGGCGGAGAGTGCACTAGACGCGGCCCAAACGGCGTTTTCTCGCTTCCCAGGCTAGGAGAAGCGTTTTCCGTGCTGCAAACAGCTTCTCTGCTTGTGGGGAGCTCGGAAACAGCGTTTGACGCTGTTCCGAGCCTGCCTGCAAGCGAACCGGCGGAGAGTGCACTAGACGCGGCCAAACGGCGTTTGCTCGCTTCCCAGACTAGGCGCAGCGTTCTCCGTGCTGCAAACAGCTTCTCTGCTTGTGGGGAGCTCGGAAACAGCGTTTGACGCTGTTCCGAGCCTGCCTGCAAGCGAACCGGCGGAGAGTGCACTAGACGCGGCCAAACGGCGTTTTCTCGCTTCCCAGGCTAGGAGCAGCGTTTTCCGTGCTGCAAACAGCTTCTCTGCTTGTGGCGGGGAGCTCGGAAACAGCGTTTGACGCTCTGTTCCGAGCCTGCCTGCAAGCGAACCGGCGGAGAGTGCACTAGACGCGGCCAAACGGCGTTTTCCTCGCTTCCCAGGCTAGGAGAAGCGTTTTCCGTGCTGCAAACAGCTTCTCTGCTTGTGGGGAGCTCGGAAACAGCGTTTGACGCTGTTCCGAGCCTGCCTGCAAGCGAACCGGCGGAGAGTGCACTAGACGCGGCCAAACGGCGTTTTCTCGCTTCCCAGGCTAGGAGAAGCGTTTTTCCGTGCTGCAAACAGCTTCTCTGCTTGTGGGGAGCTCGGAAACAGCGTTTGACGCTGTTCCGAGCCTGCCTGCAAGCGAACCGGCGGAGAGTGCACTAGACGCGGCCAAACGGCGTTTTCTCGCTTCCCAAGCTAGGAGCAGCGTTTTCCGTGCTGCAAAACAGCTTCTCTGCTTGTGGGGAGCTCGGAAACAGCGTTTGACGCTGTTCCAAGCCTGCCTGCAAGCGAACCGGCGGAGAGTGCACTAGACGCGGCCAAACGGCGTTTTCTCGCTTCCCAGGCTAGGAGCAGCGTTTTCCGTGCTGCAAACAGCTTCTCTGCTTGTGGGGAGCTCGGGAAACAGCGTTTGACGCTGTTCCGAGCCTGCCTGCAAGCGAACCGGCGGAGAGTGCACTAGACGCGGCCAAACGGCGTTTTCTCGCTTCCCAAGCTGAGCAGCAGCGTTTTCCGTGCTGCAAACAGCTTCTCTGCTTGTGGGGAGCTCGGAAACAGCGTTTGACGCTGTTCCAAGCCTGCCTGCAAGCGAACCGGCGGAGAGTGCACTAGACGCGGCCAAACGGCGTTTTCTCGCTTCCCAGGCTAGGAGAAGCGTTTTCCGTGCTGCAAACAGCTTCTCTGCTTGTGGGGAGCTCGGAAACAGCGTTTGACGCTGTTCCCGAGCCTGCCTGCAAGCGAACCGGCGGAGAGTGCACTAGACGCGGCCAAACGGCGTTTTCCTCGCTTCCCAGGCTAGGAGAAGCGTTTTCCGTGCTGCAAACAGCTTCTCTGCTTGTGGGGAGCTCGGAAACAGCGTTTGACGCTGTTCCGAGCCTGCCTGCAAGCGAACCGGCGGAGAGTGCACTAGACGCGGGCCAAACGGCGTTTTCTCGCTTCCCAGGCTAGGAGAAGCGTTTTCCGTGCTGCAAACAGCTTCTCTGCTTGTGGGGAGCTCGGAAACAGCGTTTGACGCTGTTCCGAGCCTGCCTGCAAGCGAACCGGCGGAGAGTGCACTAGACGCGGCCAAACGGCGTTTTCTCGCTTCCCAGGCTAGGAGAAGCGTTTTCCGTGCTGCAAACAGCTTCTCTGCTTGTGGGGAGCTCGGAAACAGCGTTTGACGCTGTTCCGAGCCTGCCTGCAAGCGAACCGGCGGAGAGTGCACTAGACGCGGCCAAACGGCGTTTGCTCGCTTCCCAGACTAGGCGCAGCGTTCTCCGTGCTGCAAACAGCTTCTCTGCTTGTGGGGAGCTCGGAAACAGCGTTTGACGCTGTTCCGAGCCTGCCTGCAAGCGAACCGGCGGAGAGTGCACTAGACGCGGCCAAACGGCGTTTTCTCGCTTCCCAGGCTAGGAGAAGCGTTTTCCGTGCTGCAAACAGCTTCTCTGCTTGTGGGGAGCTCGGAAACAGCGTTTGACGCTGTTCCGAGCCTGCCTGCAAGCGAACCGGCGGAGAGTGCACTAGACCGCGGCCAAACGGCGTTTTCTCTCTTCCCAGGCTAGGAGAAGCGTTTTTCCGTGCTGCAAACAGCTTCTCTGCTTGTGGGGAGCTCGGAAACAGCGTTTGACGCTGTTCCGAGCCTGCCTGCAAGCGAAACGGCGGAGAGTGCACTAGACGCGGCCAAACGGCGTTTACCTCGCTTCCCCAGACTAGGCGCAGCGTTCTCCGTGCTGCAAACAGCTTCTCTGCTTGTGGGGAGCTCGGAAACAGCGTTTGACGCTGTTCCAAGCCTGCCTGCAAGCGAACCGGCGGAGAGTGCACTAGACGCGGCCAAACGGCGTTTTCTCGCTTCCCAGGCTAGGAGAAGCGTTTTCCGTGCTGCAAACAGCTTCTCTGCTTGTGGGGAGCTCGGAAACAGCGTTTGACGCTGTTCCAAGCCTGCCTGCAAGCGAACCGGCGGAGAGTGCACTAGACGCGGCCAAACGGCGTTTTCTCGCTTCCCAGGCTAGGAGAAGCGTTTTCCGTGCTGCAAACAGCTTCTCTGCTTGTGGGGAGCTCGGAAACAGCGTTTGACGCTGTTCCGAGCCTGCCTGCAAGCGAACCGGCGGAGAGTGCACTAGACGCGGCCAAACGGCGTTTTCCTCGCTTCCCAGGCTAGGAGAAGCGTTTTCCGTGCTGCAAACAGCTTCTCTGCTTGTGGGGAGCTCGGAAACAGCGTTTGACGCTGTTCCAAGCCTGCCTGCAAGCGAACCGGCGGAGAGTGCACTAGACGCGGCCAAACGGCGTTTTCTCGCTTCCCAGGCTAGGAGAAGCGTTTTCCGTGCTGCAAACAGCTTCTCTGCTTGTGGGGAGCTCGGAAACAGCGTTTGACGCTGTTCCGAGCCTGCCTGCAAGCGAACCGGCGGAGAGTGCACTAGACGCGGCCAAACGGCGTTTTCTCGCTTCCCAAGCTAGGAGCAGCGTTTTCCGTGCTGCAAACAGCTTCTCTGCTTGTGGGGAGCTCGGAAACAGCGTTTGACGCTGTTCCAAGCCTGCCTGCAAGCGAACCGGCGGAGAGTGCACTAGACGCGGCCAAACGGCGTTTTCTCGCTCCCAGGCTAGGAGCAGCGTTTTCCGTGCTGCAAACAGCTTCTCTGCTTGTGGGGAGCTCGGAAACAGCGTTTGAACGCTGTTCCCGAGCCTGCCTGCAAGCGAACCGGCGGAGAGTGCACTAGACGCGGCCAAACGGCGTTTTCTCGCTTCCCAAGCTAGCAGCAGCGTTTTCCGTGCTGCAAACAGCTTCTCTGCTTGTGGGGAGCTCGGAAACAGCGTTTGACGCTGTTCCAAGCCTGCCTGCAAGCGAACCGGCGGAGAGTGCACTAGACGCGGCCAAACGGCGTTTTCTCGCTTCCCAGGCTAGGAGAAGCGTTTTCCGTGCTGCAAACAGCTTCTCTGCTTGTGGGGAGCTCGGAAACAGCGTTTGACGCTGTTCCGAGCCTGCCTGCAAGCGAACCGGCGGAGAGTGCACTAGACGCGGCCAAACGGCGTTTTCCTCGCTTCCCAGGCTAGGAGAAGCGTTTTCCGTGCTGCAAACAGCTTCTCTGCTTGTGGGGAGCTCGGAAACAGCGTTTGACGCTGTTCCGAGCCTGCCTGCAAGCGAACCGGCGGAGAGTGCACTAGACGCGGCCAAACGGCGTTTTCTCGCTTCCCAGGCTAGGAGAAGCGTTTTCCGTGCTGCAAACAGCTTCTCTGCTTGTGGGGAGCTCGGAAACAGCGTTTGACGCTGTTCCGAGCCTGCCTGCAAGCGAACCGGCGGAGAGTGCACTAGACGCGGCCAAACGGCGTTTGCTCGCTTCCCAGGCTAGGCGCAGCGTTCTCCGTGCTGCAAACAGCTTCTCTGCTTGTGGGGAGCTCGGAAACAGCGTTTGACGCTGTTCCGAGCCTGCCTGCAAGCGAACCGGCGGAGAGTGCACTAGACGCGGCCAAACGGCGTTTCTCTCGCTTCCCAGACTAGGAGAAGCGTTTTCCGTGCTGCAAACAGCTTCTCTGCTTGTGGGGGAGCTCGGAAACAGCGTTTGACGCTGTTCCGAGCCTGCCTGCAAGCGAACCGGCGGAGAGTGCACTAGACGCGGCCAAACGGCGTTTTCTCGCTTCCCAGGCTAGGAGAAGCGTTTTCCGTGCTGCAAACAGCTTCTCTGCTTGTGGGGAGCTCGGAAACAGCGTTTGACGCTGTTCCGAGCCTGCCTGCAAGCGAACCGGCGGAGAGTGCACTAGACGCGGCCAAACGGCGTTTTCCTCCGCTTCCCAGGCTAGGAGAAGCGTTTTCCGTGCTGCAAACAGCTTCTCTGCTTGTGGGGAGCTCGGAAACAGCGTTTGACGCTGTTCCGAGCCTGCCTGCAAGCGAACCGGCGGAGAGTGCACTAGACGCGGCCCAAACGGCGTTTTCTCTCGCTTCCCCAGGCTAGGAGAAGCGTTTCTCCGTGCTGCAAACAGCTTCTCTGCTTGTGGGGAGCTCGGAAACAGCGTTTGACGCTGTTCCGAGCCTGCCTGCAAGCGAACCGGCGGAGAGTGCACTAGACCGCGGCCAAACGGCGTTTGCTCGCTTCCCCAGACTAGGCGCAGCGTTCTCCGTGCTGCAAACAGCTTCTCTGCTTGTGGGGAGCTCGGAAACAGCGTTTGACGCTGTTCCGAGCCTGCCTGCAAGCGAACCGGCGGAGAGTGCACTAGACGCGGCCAAACGGCGTTTTCTCGCTTCCCAGGCTAGGAGAAGCGTTTTCCGTGCTGCAAACAGCTTCTCTGCTTGTGGGGAGCTCGGAAACAGCGTTTGACGCTGTTCCGAGCCTGCCTGCAAGCGAACCGGCGGAGAGTGCACTAGACGCGGCCAAACGGCGTTTTCTCGCTTCCCAGGCTAGGAGAAGCGTTTTCCGTGCTGCAAACAGCTTCTCTGCTTGTGGGGAGCTCGGAAACAGCGTTTGACGCTGTTCCGAGCCTGCCTGCAAGCGAACCGGCGGAGAGTGCACTAGACGCGGCCAAACGGCGTTTTCTCGCTTCCCAGGCTAGGAGAAGCGTTTTCCGTGCTGCAAACAGCTTCTCTGCTTGTGGGGAGCTCGGAAACAGCGTTTGACGCTGTTCCGAGCCTGCCTGCAAGCGAACCGGCGGAGAGTGCACTAGACGCGGCCAAACGGCGTTTACCTCGCTTCCCAGACTAGGCGCAGCGTTCTCCGTGCTGCAAACAGCTTCTCTGCTTGTGGGGAGCTCGGAAACAGCGTTTGACGCTGTTCCAAGCCTGCCTGCAAGCGAACCGGCGGAGAGTGCACTAGACGCGGCCAAACGGCGTTTTCTCTCGCTTCCCAGGCTAGGAGAAGCGTTTTCCGTGCTGCAAACAGCTTCTCTGCTTGTGGGGAGCTCGGAAACAGCGTTTGACGCTGTTCCAAGCCTGCCTGCAAGCGAACCGGCGGAGAGTGCACTAGACGCGGCCAAACGGCGTTTTCTCGCTTCCCAGGCTAGGAGAAGCGTTTTCCGTGCTGCAAACAGCTTCTCTGCTTGTGGGGAGCTCGGAAACAGCGTTTGACGCTGTTCCGAGCCTGCCTGCAAGCGAACCGGCGGAGAGTGCACTAGACGCGGCCAAACGGCGTTTTCCTCGCTTCCCAGGCTAGGAGAAGCGTTTTTCCGTGCTGCAAACAGCTTCTCTGCTTGTGGGGAGCTCGGAAACAGCGTTTGACGCTGTTCCAAGCCTGCCTGCAAGCGAACCGGCGGAGAGTGCACTAGACGCGGCCAAACGGCGTTTTCTCGCTTCCCAGGCTAGGAGAAGCGTTTTCCGTGCTGCAAACAGCTTCTCTGCTTGTGGGGAGCTCGGAAACAGCGTTTGACGCTGTTCCGAGCCTGCCTGCAAGCGAACCGGCGGAGAGTGCACTAGACGCGGCCAAACGGCGTTTTCTCGCTTCCCCAGGCTAGGAGAAGCGTTTTCCGTGCTGCAAACAGCTTCTCTGCTTGTGGGGAGCTCGGAAACAGCGTTTGACGCTGTTCCAAGCCTGCCTGCAAGCGAACCGGCGGAGAGTGCACTAGACGCGGCCAAACGGCGTTTTCTCGCTTCCCAGGCTAGGAGAAGCGTTTTCCGTGCTGCAAACAGCTTCTCTGCTTGTGGGGAGCTCGGAAACAGCGTTTGACGCTGTTCCAAGCCTGCCTGCAAGCGAACCGGCGGAGAGTGCACTAGACGCGGCCAAACGGCGTTTTCTCGCTTCCCAGGCTAGGAGAAGCGTTTTCCGTGCTGCAAACAGCTTCTCTGCTTGTGGGGAGCTCGGAAATAGCGTTTGACGCTGTTCCAAGCCTGCCTGCAAGCGAACCGGCGGAGAGTGCACTAGACGCGGCCAAACGGCGTTTTCTCGCTTCCCAGGCTAGGAGAAGCGTTTTCCGTGCTGCAAACAGCTTCTCTGCTTGTGGGGAGCTCGGAAACAGCGTTTGACGCTGTTCCGAGCCTGCCTGCAAGCGAACCGGCGGAGAGTGCACTAGACGCGGCCAAACGGCGTTTTCTCGCTTCCCAAGCTAGGAGCAGCGTTTTCCGTGCTGCAAACAGCTTCTCTGCTTGTGGGGAGCTCGGAAACAGCGTTTGACGCTGTTCCAAGCCTGCCTGCAAGCGAACCGGCGGAGAGTGCACTAGACGCGGCCAAACGGCGTTTTCCCTCGCTTCCCAGGCTAGGAGCAGCGTTTTCCGTGCTGCAAACAGCTTCTCTGCTTGTGGGGAGCTCGGAAACAGCGTTTGACGCTGTTCCGAGCCTGCCTGCAAGCGAACCGGCGGAGAGTGCACTAGACGCGGCCAAACGGCGTTTTCCTCGCTTCCCAGGCTAGGAGAAGCGTTTTCCGTGCTGCAAACAGCTTCTCTGCTTGTGGGGAGCTCGGAAACAGCGTTTGACGCTGTTCCAAGCCTGCCTGCAAGCGAACCGGCGGAGAGTGCACTAGACGCGGCCAAACGGCGTTTTCTCGCTTCCCAGGCTAGGAGAAGCGTTTTCCGTGCTGCAAACAGCTTCTCTGCTTGTGGGGAGCTCGGAAACAGCGTTTGACGCTGTTCCGAGCCTGCCTGCAAGCGAACCGGCGGAGAGTGCACTAGACGCGGCCAAACGGCGTTTTCTCGCTTCCCAGGCTAGGAGAAGCGTTTTCCGTGCTGCAAACAGCTTCTCTGCTTGTGGGGAGCTCGGAAACAGCGTTTGACGCTGTTCCGAGCCTGCCTGCAAGCGAACCGGCGGAGAGTGCACTAGACGCGGCCAAACGGCGTTTTCCTCGCTTCCCAGGCTAGGAGAAGCGTTTTCCGTGCTGCAAACAGCTTCTCTGCTTGTGGGGAGCTCGGAAACAGCGTTTGACGCTGTTCCAAGCCTGCCTGCAAGCGAACCGGCGGAGAGTGCACTAGACGCGGCCAAACGGCGTTTTCTCGCTTCCCAGGCTAGGAGAAGCGTTTTCCGTGCTGCAAACAGCTTCTCTGCTTGTGGGGAGCTCGGAAACAGCGTTTGACGCTGTTCCAAGCCTGCCTGCAAGCGAACCGGCGGAGAGTGCACTAGACGCGGCCAAACGGCGTTTTCTCGCTTCCCAGGCTAGGAGAAGCGTTTTCCGTGCTGCAAACAGCTTCTCTGCTTGTGGGGAGCTCGGAAACAGCGTTTGACGCTGTTCCGAGCCTGCCTGCAAGCGAACCGGCGGAGAGTGCACTAGACGCGGCCAAACGGCGTTTTCTCGCTTCCCAAGCTAGGAGCAGCGTTTTCCGTGCTGCAAACAGCTTCTCTGCTTGTGGGGAGCTCGGAAACAGCGTTTGACGCTGTTCCAAGCCTGCCTGCAAGCGAACCGGCGGAGAGTGCACTAGACGCGGCCAAACGGCGTTTTCTCGCTTCCCAGGCTAGGAGCAGCGTTTTCCGTGCTGCAAACAGCTTTTCCGTGCTGCAAACAGCTTCTCTGCTTGTGGGGAGCTCGGAAACAGCGTTTGACGCTGTTCCAAGCCTGCCTGCAAGCGAACCGGCGGAGAGTGCACTAGACGCGGCCAAACGGCGTTTTCTCGCTTCCCAGGCTAGGAGAAGCGTTTTCCGTGCTGCAAACAGCTTCTCTGCTTGTGGGGAGCTCGGAAACAGCGTTTGACGCTGTTCCAAGCCTGCCTGCAAGCGAACCGGCGGAGAGTGCACTAGACGCGGCCAAACGGCGTTTTCTCGCTTCCCAGGCTAGGAGAAGCGTTTTCCGTGCTGCAAACAGCTTCTCTGCTTGTGGGGAGCTCGGAAACAGCGTTTGACGCTGTTCCAAGCCTGCCTGCAAGCGAACCGGCGGAGAGTGCACTAGACGCGGCCAAACGGCGTTTTCTCGCTTCCCAGGCTAGGAGAAGCGTTTTCCGTGCTGCAAACAGCTTCTCTGCTTGTGGAGAGCTCGGTAACGGTGCCTAGTGCTGTTCCAAGCCTGCATTCAAGCGAACCGCCGGAGAGTGCACTAAGCGCGGCCAAACGGCGTTTTCTCGCTTCCCAGGCTAGGAGAAGCGTTTTCCGTGCTGCAAACAGCTTCTCTGCTTGTGGAGAGCTTGGAAACCGCGCCTACCGCTGTTCGCAGCCAACCTGCGGCGTAATGCCGGAGAAAGCACGAGGCGCGGCCAAAAGGCGTTTTCTCGCTTCCCAGGCTAAGAGAAGCCCTTTCCGTTCTGCAAACAGCTTCTCTGCTTGTGGAGAGCTCGGAAACCGCGCCTAGCCGCTGTTCGCAGCCAGTCAGCAGCATGCAGCCTCTGGGAGTACTAGGCGCGGCCAAAAGTCGCTTTCTCGCTTCCCAGGCTAAGAGAAGCACTTTCCGTGCTGCAAACAGCTTCTCTGCTTGTGGTGAGCTCGGAAACAGCGTTTAACGCTGTTCCAAGCCTGCCAGCAAGCGAACCGCCGGAGAGTGCACTAGGCGCGGCCAAACGGCGTTTTCTCGCTTCCCAGGCTAGGAGGAGCACTTTCCGTGCTGCAAACAGCTTCTCTGCTTGTGGGGAGCTCGGAAACAGCGTTTGACGCTGTTCCAAGCCTGCCTGCAAGCGAACCGGCGGAGAGTGCACTCGGCGCGGCCAAACGGCGTTTGCTCGCTTCCCAGGCTAGGAGAAGCACTTGCCGTGCTGCAAACAGCTTCTCTGCCTGTGGAGAGCTCGGAAACAGCGTTTGACGCTGTTCCGAGCCTGCCTGCGAGCGAAGCGCCGGAGAGTGCACTAGGCGCGGCCAAACGGCGTTTGCTCGCTTCCCAGGCTAGGAGAAGCAGTTGCCGTGCTGCAAACAGCTTCTCTGCCTGTGGAGAGCTCGGAAACAGCGTTTGACGCTGTTCCAAGCCTGCCTGCGAGCGATCCGCCGGAGAGTGCACTCGGCGCGGCCAAACGGCGTTTGCTCGCTTCCCAGGCTAGGAGAAGCACTTGCCGTGCTGCAAACAGCTTCTCTGCCTGTGGAGAGCTCGGAAACAGCGTTTGACGCTGTTCCAAGCCTGCCTGCGAGCGAAGCGCCGGAGAGTGCACTCGGCGCGGCCAAACGGCGTTTGCTCGCTTCCCAGGCTAGGAGAAGCACTTGCCGTGCTGCAAACAGCTTCTCTGCCTGTGGAGAGCTCGGAAACAGCGTTTGACGCTGTTCCAAGCCTGCCTGCGAGCGAACCGCCGGTGAGTGCACTCGGCGCGGCCAAACGGCGTTTGCTCGCTTCCCAGGCTAGGAGAAGCACTTGCCGTGCTGCAAACAGCTTCTCTGCCTGTGGAGAGCTCGGAAACAGCGTTTGACGCTGTTCCAAGCCTGCCTGCAAGCGAACCGCCGGAGAGTGCACTAGACGCGGCCAAACGGCGTTTTCTCGCTTCCCAGGCTAGGAGGAGCACTTTCCGTGCTGCAAACAGCTTCTCTGCTTGTGGGGAGCTCGGAAACAGCGTTTGACGCTGTTCCAAGCCTGCCTGCAAGCGAACCGGCGGAGAGTGCACTAGACGCGGCCAAACGGCGTTTTCTCGCTTCCCAGGCTAGGAGAAGCGTTTTCCGTGCTGCAAACAGCTTCTCTGCTTGTGGGGAGCTCGGAAACAGCGTTTGACGCTGTTCCAAGCCTGCCTGCAAGCGAACCGGCGGAGAGTGCACTAGACGCGGCCAAACGGCGTTTTCTCGCTTCCCAGGCTAGGAGAAGCGTTTTCCGTGCTGCAAACAGCTTCTCTGCTTGTGGGGAGCTCGGAAACAGCGTTTGACGCTGTTCCAAGCCTGCCTGCAAGCGAACCGGCGGAGAGTGCACTAGACGCGGCCAAACGGCGTTTTCTCGCTTCCCAGGCTAGGAGAAGCGTTTTCCGTGCTGCAAACAGCTTCTCTGCTTGTGGGGAGCTCGGAAACAGCGTTTGACGCTGTTCCAAGCCTGCCTGCAAGCGAACCGGCGGAGAGTGCACTAGACGCGGCCAAACGGCGTTTTCTCGCTTCCCAGGCTAGGAGAAGCGTTTTCCGTGCTGCAAACAGCTTCTCTGCTTGTGGAGAGCTCGGTAACGGTGCCTAGTGCTGTTCCAAGCCTGCATTCAAGCGAACCGCCGGAGAGTGCACTAAGCGCGGCCAAACGGCGTTTTCTCGCTTCCCAGGCTAGGAGAAGCGTTTTCCGTGCTGCAAACAGCTTCTCTGCTTGTGGAGAGCTTGGAAACCGCGCCTACCGCTGTTCGCAGCCAACCTGCGGCGTAATGCCGGAGAAAGCACGAGGCGCGGCCAAAAGGCGTTTTCTCGCTTCCCAGGCTAAGAGAAGCCCTTTCCGTTCTGCAAACAGCTTCTCTGCTTGTGGAGAGCTCGGAAACCGCGCCTAGCCGCTGTTCGCAGCCAGTCAGCAGCATGCAGCCTCTGGGAGTACTAGGCGCGGCCAAAAGTCGCTTTCTCGCTTCCCAGGCTAAGAGAAGCACTTTCCGTGCTGCAAACAGCTTCTCTGCTTGTGGTGAGCTCGGAAACAGCGTTTAACGCTGTTCCAAGCCTGCCAGCAAGCGAACCGCCGGAGAGTGCACTAGGCGCGGCCAAACGGCGTTTTCTCGCTTCCCAGGCTAGGAGGAGCACTTTCCGTGCTGCAAACAGCTTCTCTGCTTGTGGGGAGCTCGGAAACAGCGTTTGACGCTGTTCCAAGCCTGCCTGCAAGCGAACCGGCGGAGAGTGCACTCGGCGCGGCCAAACGGCGTTTGCTCGCTTCCCAGGCTAGGAGAAGCACTTGCCGTGCTGCAAACAGCTTCTCTGCCTGTGGAGAGCTCGGAAACAGCGTTTGACGCTGTTCCGAGCCTGCCTGCGAGCGAAGCGCCGGAGAGTGCACTAGGCGCGGCCAAACGGCGTTTGCTCGCTTCCCAGGCTAGGAGAAGCAGTTGCCGTGCTGCAAACAGCTTCTCTGCCTGTGGAGAGCTCGGAAACAGCGTTTGACGCTGTTCCAAGCCTGCCTGCGAGCGATCCGCCGGAGAGTGCACTCGGCGCGGCCAAACGGCGTTTGCTCGCTTCCCAGGCTAGGAGAAGCACTTGCCGTGCTGCAAACAGCTTCTCTGCCTGTGGAGAGCTCGGAAACAGCGTTTGACGCTGTTCCAAGCCTGCCTGCGAGCGAAGCGCCGGAGAGTGCACTCGGCGCGGCCAAACGGCGTTTGCTCGCTTCCCAGGCTAGGAGAAGCACTTGCCGTGCTGCAAACAGCTTCTCTGCCTGTGGAGAGCTCGGAAACAGCGTTTGACGCTGTTCCAAGCCTGCCTGCGAGCGAACCGCCGGTGAGTGCACTCGGCGCGGCCAAACGGCGTTTGCTCGCTTCCCAGGCTAGGAGAAGCACTTGCCGTGCTGCAAACAGCTTCTCTGCCTGTGGAGAGCTCGGAAACAGCGTTTGACGCTGTTCCAAGCCTGCCTGTAAGCGAACCGCCGGAGAGTGCACTAGACGCGGCCAAACGGCGTTTTCTCGCTTCCCAGGCTAGGAGGAGCACTTTCCGTGCTGCAAACAGCTTCTCTGCTTGTGGGGAGCTCGGAAACAGCGTTTGACGCTGTTCCAAGCCTGCCTGCAAGCGAACCGGCGGAGAGTGCACTAGACGCGGCCAAACGGCGTTTTCCTCGCTTCCCAGGCTAGGAGAAGCGTTTTCCGTGCTGCAAACAGCTTCTCTGCTTGTGGGGAGCTCGGAAACAGCGTTTGACGCTGTTCCAAGCCTGCCTGCAAGCGAACCGCCGGAGAGTGCACTAGACGCGGCCAAACGGCGTTTTCTCGCTTCCCAGGCTAGGAGAAGCGTTTTCCGTGCTGCAAACAGCTTCTCTGCTTGTGGGGAGCTCGGAAACAGCGTTTGACGCTGTTCCAAGCCTGCCTGCAAGCGAACCGGCGGAGAGTGCACTAGACGCGGCCAAACGGCGTTTTCTCGCTTCCCAGGCTAGGAGAAGCGTTTTCCGTGCTGCAAACAGCTTCTCTGCTTGTGGGGAGCTCGGAAACAGCGTTTGACGCTGTTCCAAGCCTGCCTGCAAGCGAACCGGCGGAGAGTGCACTAGACGCGGCCAAACGGCGTTTTCTCGCTTCCCAGGCTAGGAGAAGCGTTTTCCGTGCTGCAAACAGCTTCTCTGCTTGTGGGGAGCTCGGAAACAGCGTTTGACGCTGTTCCAAGCCTGCCTGCAAGCGAACCGGCGGAGAGTGCACTAGACGCGGCCAAACGGCGTTTTCTCGCTTCCCAGGCTAGGAGAAGCGTTTTCCGTGCTGCAAACAGCTTCTCTGCTTGTGGGGAGCTCGGAAACAGCGTTTGACGCTGTTCCAAGCCTGCCTGCAAGCGAACTGCCGGAGAGTGCACTAGACGCGGCCAAACGGCGTTTTCTCGCTTCCCAGGCTAGGAGAAGCGTTTTCCGTGCTGCAAACAGCTTCTCTGCTTGTGGAGAGCTCGGTAACGGTGCCTAGTGCTGTTCCAAGCCTGCCTGCAAGCGAACCGCCGGAGAGTGCACTAAGCGCGGCCAAACGGCGTTTTCCTCGCTTCCCAGGCTAGGAGAAGCGTTTTCCGTGCTGCAAACAGCTTCTCTGCTTGTGGAGAGCTTGGAAACCGCGCCTACCGCTGTTCGCAGCCAACCTGCGGCGTACTGCCGGAGAAAGCACGAGGCGCGGCCAAAAGGCGTTTTCTCGCTTCCCAGGCTAAGAGAAGCCCTTTCCGTTCTGCAAACAGCTTCTCTGCTTGTGGAGAGCTCGGAAACCGCGCCTAGCCGCTGTTCGCAGCCAGCCAGCAGCATGCAGCCTCTGGGAGTACTAGGCGCGGCCAAAAGTCGCTTTTCTCGCTTCCCAGGCTAAGAGAAGCACTTGCCGTGCTGCAAACAGCTTCTCTGCCTGTGGAGAGCTCGGAAACAGCGTTTGACGCTGTTCCGAGCCTGCCTGCGAGCGAAGCGCCGGAGAGTGCACTCGGCGCGGCCAAACGGCGTTTGCTCGCTTCCCAGGCTAGGAGAAGCACTTGCCGTGCTGCAAACAGCTTCTCTGCCTGTGGAGAGCTCGGAAACAGCGTTTGACGCTGTTCCGAGCCTGCCTGCGAGCGAACCGCCGTAAAGTGCACTCGGCGCGGCCAAACGGCGTTTGCTCGCTTCCCAGGCTAGGAGAAGCACTTGCCGTGCTGCAAACAGCTTCTCTGCCTGTGGAGAGCTCGGAAACAGCGTTTGACGCTGTTCCAAGCCTGCCTGCGAGCGAAGCGCCGGAGAGTGCACTCGGCGCGGCCAAACGGCGTTTGCTCGCTTCCCAGGCTAGGAGAAGCACTTGCCGTGCTGCAAACAGCTTCTCTGCCTGTGGAGAGCTCGGAAACAGCGTTTGACGCTGTTCCAAGCCTGCCTGCGAGCGAAGCGCCGGAGAGTGCACTCGGCGCGGCCAAACGGCGTTTGCTCGCTTCCCAGGCTAGGAGAAGCACTTGCCGTGCTGCAAACAGCTTCTCTGCCTGTGGAGAGCTCGGAAACAGCGTTTGACGCTGTTCCAAGCCTGCCTGCGAGCGAAGCGCCGGAGAGTGCACTCGGCGCGGCCAAACGGCGTTTGCTCGCTTCCCAGGCTAGGAGAAGCACTTGCCGTGCTGCAAACAGCTTCTCTGCCTGTGGAGAGCTCGGAAACAGCGTTTGACGCTGTTCCAAGCCTGCCTGCGAGCGAACCGCCGTAAAGTGCACTCGGCGCGGCCAAACGGCGTTTGCTCGCTTCCCAGGCTAGGAGAAGCACTTGCCGTGCTGCAAACAGCTTCTCTGCCTGTGGAGAGCTCGGAAACAGCGTTTGACGCTGTTCCAAGCCTGCCTGCGAGCGAACCGCCGTAAAGTGCACTCGGCGCGGCCAAACGGCGTTTGCTCGCTTCCCAGGCTAGGAGAAGCACTTGCCCGTGCTGCAAACAGCTTCTCTGCCTGTGGAGAGCTCGGAAACAGCGTTTGACGCTGTTCCAAGCCTGCCTGGCGAGCGAAGCGCCGGAGAGTGCACTCGGCGCGGCCCAAACGGCGTTTGCTCGCTTCCCAGGCTTGGAGAAAGCACTTGCCGTGGCTGCAAACAGCTTCTCTGCCTGTGGAGAGCTCGGAAACAGCGTTTGACGCTGTTCCGAGCCTGCCTGCGAGCGAACCGCCGGAGAGTGCACTCGGCGCGGCCAAACGGCGTTTTGCTCGCTTCCCAGGCTAGGAGAAGCACTTGCCGTGCTGCAAACAGCTTCTCTGCCTGTGGAGAGCTCGGAAACAGCGTTTGACGCTGTTCCAAGCCTGCCTGCGAGCGAACCGCCGGAGAGTGCACTCGGCGCGGCCAAACGGCGTTTGCTCGCTTCCCAGGCTAGGAGAAGCACTTGCCGTGCTGCAAACAGCTTCTCTGCCTGTGGAGAGCTCGGAAACAGCGTTTGACGCTGTTCCAAGCCTGCCTGCGATGCGAACCGCCGGTGAGTGCACTCGGCGCGGCCAAACGGCGTTTGCTCGCTTCCCAGGCTAGGAGAAGCACTTGCCGTGCTGCAAACAGCTTCTCTGCCTGTGGAGAGCTCGGAAACAGCGTTTGACGCTGTTCCAAGCCTGCCTGCAAGCGAACCGGCGGAGAGTGCACTAGACGCGGCCAAACGGCGTTTTCTCGCTTCCCAGGCTAGGAGGAGCACTTTCCGTGCTGCAAACAGCTTCTCTGCTTGTGGGGAGCTCGGAAACAGCGTTTGACGCTGTTCCAAGCCTGCCTGCAAGCGAACCGGCGGAGAGTGCACTAGACGCGGCCAAACGGCGTTTTCTCGCTTCCCAGGCTAGGAGAAGCGTTTTCCGTGCTGCAAACAGCTTCTCTGCTTGTGGAGAGCTCGGTAACGGTGCCTAGTGCTGTTCCAAGCCTGCCTGCAAGCGAACCGCCGGAGAGTGCACTAAGCGCGGCCAAACGGCGTTTTCTCGCTTCCCAGGCTAGGAGAAGCGTTTTCCGTGCTGCAAACAGCTTCTCTGCTTGTGGAGAGCTTGGAAACCGCGCCTACCGCTGTTCGCAGCCAACCTGCGGCGTACTGCCGGAGAAAGCACGAGGCGCGGCCAAAAGGCGTTTTCTCGCTTCCCAGGCTAAGAGAAGCCCTTTCCGTTCTGCAAACAGCTTCTCTGCTTGTGGAGAGCTCGGAAACCGCGCCTAGCCGCTGTTCGCAGCCAGCCAGCAGCATGCAGCCTCTGGGAGTACTAGGCGCGGCCAAAAGTCGCTTTCTCGCTTCCCAGGCTAAGAGAAGCACTTTCCGTGCTGCAAACAGCTTCTCTGCTTGTGGTGAGCTCGGAAACAGCGTTTAACGCTGTTCCAAGCCTGCCAGCAAGCGAACCGCCGGAGAGTGCACTAGGCGCGGCCAAACGGCGTTTTCTCGCTTCCCAGGCTAGGAGGAGCACTTTCCGTGCTGCAAACAGCTTCTCTGCTTGTGGGGAGCTCGGAAACAGCGTTTGACGCTGTTCCAAGCCTGCCTGCAAGCGAACCGGCGGAGAGTGCACTAGACGAGGCCAAACGGCGTTTTCTCGCTTCCCAGGCTAGGAGAAGCGTTTTCCGTGCTGCAAACAGCTTCTCTGCTTGTGGGGAGCTCGGAAACAGCGTTTGACGCTGTTCCAAGCCTGCCTGCAAGCGAACCGGCGGAGAGTGCACTAGACGCGGCCAAACGGCGTTTGCTCGCTTCCCAGGCTAGGAGAAGCACTTGCCGTGCTGCAAACAGCTTCTCTGCCTGTGGAGAGCTCGGAAACAGCGTTTGACGCTGTTCCAAGCCTGCCTGCGAGCGAACCGCCGTAAAGTGCACTCGGCGCGGCCAAACGGCGTTTGCTCGCTTCCCAGGCTAGGAGAAGCACTTGCCGTGCTGCAAACAGCTTCTCTGCCTGTGGAGAGCTCGGAAACAGCGTTTGACGCTGTTCCAAGCCTGCCTGCGAGCGAAGCGCCGGAGAGTGCACTCGGCGCGGCCAAACGGCGTT
The DNA here is from genome assembly GCF_029207755.1 of Chamaea fasciata. NCBI lineage: Eukaryota > Metazoa > Chordata > Aves > Passeriformes > Sylviidae > Chamaea > Chamaea fasciata. The sequence goes on from NW_027094737.1 coordinate 18,774, forward strand.
TGCTCGCTTCCCAGGCTAGGAGAAGCACTTGCCGTGCTGCAAACAGCTTCTCTGCCTGTGGAGAGCTCGGAAACAGCGTTTGACGCTGTTCCGAGCCTGCCTGCGAGCGAACCGCCGGAGAGTGCACTCGGCGCGGCCAAACGGCGTTTGCTCGCTTCCCAGGCTAGGAGAAGCACTTGCCGTGCTGCAAACAGCTTCTCTGCCTGTGGAGAGCTCGGAAACAGCGTTTGACGCTGTTCCAAGCCTGCCTGCGAGCGAACCGCCAGAGAGTGCACTCGGCGCGGCCAAACGGCGTTTGCTCGCTTCCCAGGCTAGGAGAAGCACTTGCCGTGCTGCAAACAGCTTCTCTGCCTGTGGAGAGCTCGGAAACAGCGTTTGACGCTGTTCCAAGCCTGCCTGCGAGCGAACCGCCGGTGAGTGCACTCGGCGCGGCCAAACGGCGTTTTCTCGCTTCCCAGGCTAGGAGAAGCACTTGCCGTGCTGCAAACAGCTTCTCTGCCTGTGGAGAGCTCGGAAACAGCGTTTGACGCTGTTCCAAGCCTGCCTGCAAGCGAACCGGCGGAGAGTGCACTAGACGCGGCCAAACGGCGTTTTCTCGCTTCCCAGGCTAGGAGGAGCACTTTCCGTGCTGCAAACAGCTTCTCTGCTTGTGGGGAGCTCGGAAACAGCGTTTGACGCTGTTCCAAGCCTGCCTGCAAGCGAACCGGCGGAGAGTGCACTAGACGCGGCCAAACGGCGTTTTCTCGCTTCCCAGGCTAGGAGAAGCGTTTTCCGTGCTGCAAACAGCTTCTCTGCTTGTGGAGAGCTTGGAAACCGCGCCTACCGCTGTTCGCAGCCAACCTGCGGCGTACTGCCGGAGAAAGCACGAGGCGCGGCCAAAAGGCGTTTTCTCGCTTCCCAGGCTAAGAGAAGCCCTTTCCGTTCTGCAAACAGCTTCTCTGCTTGTGGAGAGCTCGGAAACCGCGCCTAGCCGCTGTTCGCAGCCAGCCAGCAGCATGCAGCCTCTGGGAGTACTAGGCGCGGCCAAAAGTCGCTTTCTCGCTTCCCAGGCTAAGAGAAGCACTTTCCGTGCTGCAAACAGCTTCTCTGCTTGTGGTGAGCTCGGAAACAGCGTTTAACGCTGTTCCAAGCCTGCCAGCAAGCGAACCGCCGGAGAGTGCACTAGGCGCGGCCAAACGGCGTTTTCTCGCTTCCCAGGCTAGGAGGAGCACTTTCCGTGCTGCAAACAGCTTCTCTGCTTGTGGGGAGCTCGGAAACAGCGTTTGACGCTGTTCCAAGCCTGCCTGCAAGCGAACCGGCGGAGAGTGCACTAGACGCGGCCAAACGGCGTTTTCTCGCTTCCCAGGCTAGGAGAAGCGTTTTCCGTGCTGCAAACAGCTTCTCTGCTTGTGGGGAGCTCGGAAACAGCGTTTGACGCTGTTCCAAGCCTGCCTGCAAGCGAACCGGCGGAGAGTGCACTAGACGCGGCCAAACGGCGTTTTCTCGCTTCCCAGGCTAGGAGAAGCGTTTTCCGTGCTGCAAACAGCTTCTCTGCTTGTGGGGAGCTCGGAAACAGCGTTTGACGCTGTTCCAAGCCTGCCTGCAAGCGAACCGGCGGAGAGTGCACTAGACGCGGCCAAACGGCGTTTTCTCGCTTCCCAGGCTAGGAGAAGCGTTTTCCGTGCTGCAAACAGCTTCTCTGCTTGTGGGGAGCTCGGAAACAGCGTTTGACGCTGTTCCGAACCTGCCTGCAAGCGAACCGGCGGAGAGTGCACTAGACGCGGCCAAACGGCGTTTTCTCGCTTCCCAGGCTAGGAGGAGCACTTTCCGTGCTGCAAACAGCTTCTCTGCTTGTGGGCAGCTCGGAAACAGCGTTTGACGCTGTTCCAAGCCTGCCTGCAAGCGAACCGGCGGAGAGTGCACTAGACGCGGCCAAACGGCGTTTTCTCGCTTCCCAGGCTAGGAGAAGCGTTTTCCGTGCTGCAAACAGCTTCTCTGCTTGTGGGGAGCTCGGAAACAGCGTTTGACGCTGTTCCAAGCCTGCCTGCAAGCGAACCGGCGGAGAGTGCACTAGACGCGGCCAAACGGCGTTTTCTCGCTTCCCAGGCTAGGAGAAGCGTTTTCCGTGCTGCAAACAGCTTCTCTGCTTGTGGGGAGCTCGGAAACAGCGTTTGACGCTGTTCCAAGCCTGCCTGCAAGCGAACCGGCGGAGAGGGCACTAGACGCGGCCAAACGGCGTTTTCTCGCTTCCCAGGCTAGGAGAAGCGTTTTCCGTGCTGCAAACAGCTTCTCTGCTTGTGGGGAGCTCGGAAACAGCGTTTGACGCTGTTCCAAGCCTGCCTGCAAGCGAACCGCCGGAGAGTGCACTAAGCGCGGCCAAACGGCGTTTTCTCGCTTCCCAGGCTAGGAGAAGCGTTTTCCGTGCTGCAAACAGCTTCTCTGCTTGTGGAGAGCTTGGAAACCGCGCCTACCGCTGTTCGCAGCCAACCTGCGGCGTACTGCCGGAGAAAGCACGAGGCGCGGCCAAAAGGCGTTTTCTCGCTTCCCAGGCTAAGAGAAGCCCTTTCCGTTCTGCAAACAGCTTCTCTGCTTGTGGAGAGCTCGGAAACCGCGCCTAGCCGCTGTTCGCAGCCAGCCAGCAGCATGCAGCCTCTGGGAGTACTAGGCGCGGCCAAAAGTCGCTTTCTCGCTTCCCAGGCTAAGAGAAGCACTTTCCGTGCTGCAAACAGCTTCTCTGCTTGTGGTGAGCTCGGAAACAGCGTTTAACGCTGTTCCAAGCCTGCCAGCAAGCGAACCGCCGGAGAGTGCACTAGGCGCGGCCAAACGGCGTTTTCTCGCTTCCCAGGCTAGGAGGAGCACTTTCCGTGCTGCAAACAGCTTCTCTGCTTGTGGGGAGCTCGGAAACAGCGTTTGACGCTGTTCCAAGCCTGCCTGCAAGCGAACCGGCGGAGAGTGCACTAGACGCGGCCAAACGGCGTTTTCCTCGCTTCCCAGGCTAGGAGAAGCGTTTTCCGTGCTGCAAACAGCTTCTCTGCTTGTGGGGAGCTCGGAAACAGCGTTTGACGCTGTTCCAAGCCTGCCTGCAAGCGAACCGGCGGAGAGTGCACTAGACGCGGCCAAACGGCGTTTTCTCGCTTCCCAGGCTAGGAGAAGCGTTTTCCGTGCTGCAAACAGCTTCTCTGCTTGTGGGGAGCTCGGAAACAGCGTTTGACGCTGTTCCAAGCCTGCCTGCAAGCGAACCGGCGGAGAGTGCACTAGACGCGGCCAAACGGCGTTTTCTCGCTTCCCAGGCTAGGAGAAGCGTTTTCCGTGCTGCAAACAGCTTCTCTGCTTGTGGGGAGCTCGGAAACAGCGTTTGACGCTGTTCCGAACCTGCCTGCAAGCGAACCGGCGGAGAGTGCACTAGACGCGGCCAAACGGCGTTTTCTCGCTTCCCAGGCTAGGAGGAGCACTTTCCGTGCTGCAAACAGCTTCTCTGCTTGTGGGCAGCTCGGAAACAGCGTTTGACGCTGTTCCAAGCCTGCCTGCAAGCGAACCGGCGGAGAGTGCACTAGACGCGGCCAAACGGCGTTTTCTCGCTTCCCAGGCTAGGAGAAGCGTTTTCCGTGCTGCAAACAGCTTCTCTGCTTGTGGGGAGCTCGGAAACAGCGTTTGACGCTGTTCCAAGCCTGCCTGCAAGCGAACCGGCGGAGAGTGCACTAGACGCGGCCAAACGGCGTTTTCTCGCTTCCCAGGCTAGGAGAAGCGTTTTCCGTGCTGCAAACAGCTTCTCTGCTTGTGGGGAGCTCGGAAACAGCGTTTGACGCTGTTCCAAGCCTGCCTGCAAGCGAACCGGCGGAGAGGGCACTAGACGCGGCCAAACGGCGTTTTCTCGCTTCCCAGGCTAGGAGAAGCGTTTTCCGTGCTGCAAACAGCTTCTCTGCTTGTGGGGAGCTCGGAAACAGCGTTTGACGCTGTTCCAAGCCTGCCTGCAAGCGAACCGGCGGAGAGTGCACTAGACGCGGCCAAACGGCGTTTTCTCGCTTCCCAGGCTAGGAGAAGCGTTTTCCGTGCTGCAAACAGCTTCTCTGCTTGTGGGGAGCTCGGAAACAGCGTTTGACGCTGTTCCAAGCCTGCCTGCAAGCGAACCGGCGGAGAGTGCACTAGACGCGGCCAAACGGCGTTTTCTCGCTTCCCAGGCTAGGAGAAGCGTTTTCCGTGCTGCAAACAGCTTCTCTGCTTGTGGAGAGCTCGGTAACGGTGCCTAGTGCTGTTCCAAGCCTGCATTCAAGCGAACCGCCGGAGAGTGCACTAAGCGCGGCCAAACGGCGTTTTCTCGCTTCCCAGGCTAGGAGAAGCGTTTTCCGTGCTGCAAACAGCTTCTCTGCTTGTGGAGAGCTTGGAAACCGCGCCTACCGCTGTTCGCAGCCAACCTGCGGCGTAATGCCGGAGAAAGCACGAGGCGCGGCCAAAAGGCGTTTTCTCGCTTCCCAGGCTAAGAGAAGCCCTTTCCGTTCTGCAAACAGCTTCTCTGCTTGTGGAGAGCTCGGAAACCGCGCCTAGCCGCTGTTCGCAGCCAGCCAGCAGCATGCAGCCTCTGGGAGTACTAGGCGCGGCCAAAAGTCGCTTTCTCGCTTCCCAGGCTAAGAGAAGCACTTTCCGTGCTGCAAACAGCTTCTCTGCTTGTGGTGAGCTCGGAAACAGCGTTTAACGCTGTTCCAAGCCTGCCAGCAAGCGAACCGCCGGAGAGTGCACTAGGCGCGGCCAAACGGCGTTTTCTCGCTTCCCAGGCTAGGAGAAGCACTTTCCGTGCTGCAAACAGCTTCTCTGCCTGTGGAGAGCTCGGAAACAGCGTTTGACGCTGTTCCGAGCCTGCCTGCGAGCGAAGCGCCGGAGAGTGCACTAGGCGCGGCCAAACGGCGTTTGCTCGCTTCCCAGGCTAGGAGAAGCAGTTGCCGTGCTGCAAACAGCTTCTCTGCCTGTGGAGAGCTCGGAAACAGCGTTTGACGCTGTTCCAAGCCTGCCTGCGAGCGATCCGCCGGAGAGTGCACTCGGCGCGGCCAAACGGTGTTTGCTCGCTTCCCAGGCTAGGAGAAGCACTTGCCGTGCTGCAAACAGCTTCTCTGCCTGTGGAGAGCTCGGAAACAGCGTTTGACGCTGTTCCAAGCCTGCCTGCGAGCGAAGCGCCGGAGAGTGCACTCGGCGCGGCCAAACGGCGTTTGCTCGCTTCCCAGGCTAGGAGAAGCACTTGCCGTGCTGCAAACAGCTTCTCTGCCTGTGGAGAGCTCGGAAACAGCGTTTGACGCTGTTCCAAGCCTGCCTGCAAGCGAACCGGCGGAGAGTGCACTAGACGCGGCCAAACGGCGTTTTCTCGCTTCCCAGGCTAGGAGAAGCGTTTTCCGTGCTGCAAACAGCTTCTCTGCTTGTGGGGAGCTCGGAAACAGCGTTTGACGCTGTTCCAAGCCTGCCTGCAAGCGAACCGGCGGAGAGTGCACTAGACGCGGCCAAACGGCGTTTTCTCGCTTCCCAGGCTAGGAGAAGCGTTTTCCGTGCTGCAAACAGCTTCTCTGCTTGTGGGGAGCTCGGAAACAGCGTTTGACGCTGTTCCAAGCCTGCCTGCAAGCGAACCGGCGGAGAGTGCACTAGACGCGGCCAAACGGCGTTTTCTCGCTTCCCAGGCTAGGAGAAGCGTTTTCCGTGCTGCAAACAGCTTCTCTGCTTGTGGGGAGCTCGGAAACAGCGTTTGACGCTGTTCCAAGCCTGCCTGCAAGCGAACCGGCGGAGAGTGCACTAGACGCGGCCAAACGGCGTTTTCTCGCTTCCCAGGCTAGGAGAAGCGTTTTCCGTGCTGCAAACAGCTTCTCTGCTTGTGGGGAGCTCGGAAACAGCGTTTGACGCTGTTCCAAGCCTGCCTGCAAGCGAACCGGCGGAGAGTGCACTAGACGCGGCCAAACGGCGTTTTCTCGCTTCCCAGGCTAGGAGAAGCGTTTTCCGTGCTGCAAACAGCTTCTCTGCTTGTGGGGAGCTCGGAAACAGCGTTTGACGCTGTTCCAAGCCTGCCTGCAAGCGAACCGCCGGAGAGTGCACTAGACGCGGCCAAACGGCGTTTTCTCGCTTCCCAGGCTAGGAGAAGCGTTTTCCGTGCTGCAAACAGCTTCTCTGCTTGTGGAGAGCTTGGAAACCGCGCCTACCGCTGTTCGCAGCCAACCTGCGGCGTACTGCCGGAGAAAGCACGAGGCGCGGCCAAAAGGCGTTTTCTCGCTTCCCAGGCTAAGAGAAGCCCTTTCCGTTCTGCAAACAGCTTCTCTGCTTGTGGAGAGCTCGGAAACCGCGCCTAGCCGCTGTTCGCAGCCAGCCAGAAGCATGCAGCCTCTGGGAGTACTAGGCGCGGCCAAAAGTCGCTTTCTCGCTTCCCAGGCTAAGAGAAGCACTTTCCGTGCTGCAAACAGCTTCTCTGCTTGTGGTGAGCTCGGAAACAGCGTTTAACGCTGTTCCAAGCCTGCCAGCAAGCGAACCGCCGGAGAGTGCACTAGGCGCGGCCAAACGGCGTTTTCTCGCTTCCCAGGCTAGGAGGAGCACTTTCCGTGCTGCAAACAGCTTCTCTGCTTGTGGGGAGCTCGGAAACAGCGTTTGACGCTGTTCCAAGCCTGCCTGCAAGCGAACCGGCGGAGAGTGCACTAGACGCGGCCAAACGGCGTTTGCTCGCTTCCCAGGCTAGGAGAAGCACTTGCCGTGCTGCAAACAGCTTCTCTGCCTGTGGAGAGCTCGGAAACAGCGTTTGACGCTGTTCCAAGCCTGCCTGCGAGCGAACCGCCGGTGAGTGCACTCGGCGCGGCCAAACGGCGTTTGCTCGCTTCCCAGGCTAGGAGAAGCACTTGCCGTGCTGCAAACAGCTTCTCTGCCTGTGGAGAGCTCGGAAACAGCGTTTGACGCTGTTCCAAGCCTGCCTGCGAGCGAACCGCCGGAGAGTGCACTCGGCGCGGCCAAACGGCGTTTGCTCGCTTCCCAGGCTAGGAGAAGCACTTGCCGTGCTGCAAACAGCTTCTCTGCCTGTGGAGAGCTCGGAAACAGCGTTTGACGCTGTTCCGAGCCTGCCTGCGAGCGAACCGCCGGAGAGTGCACTCGGCGCGGCCAAACGGCGTTTGCTCGCTTCCCAGGCTAGGAGAAGCACTTGCCGTGCTGCAAACAGCTTCTCTGCCTGTGGAGAGCTCGGAAACAGCGTTTGACGCTGTTCCGAGCCTGCCTGCGAGCGAAGCGCCGGAGAGTGCACTCGGCGCGGCCAAACGGCGTTTGCTCGCTTCCCAGGCTAGGAGAAGCACTTGCCGTGCTGCAAACAGCTTCTCTGCCTGTGGAGAGCTCGGAAACAGCGTTTGACGCTCTTCCGAGCCTGCCTGCGAGCGAAGCGCCGGAGAGTGCACTCGGCGCGGCCAAACGGCGTTTGCTCGCTTCCCAGGCTAGGAGAAGCACTTGCCGTGCTGCAAACAGCTTCTCTGCCTGTGGAGAGCTCGGAAACAGCGTTTGACGCTGTTCCAAGCCTGCCTGCGAGCGAAGCGCCGGAGAGTGCACTCGGCGCGGCCAAACGGCGTTTGCTCGCTTCCCAGGCTAGGAGAAGCACTTGCCGTGCTGCAAACAGCTTCTCTGCCTGTGGAGAGCTCGGAAACAGCGTTTGACGCTGTTCCAAGCCTGCCTGCGAGCGAAGCGCCGGAGAGTGCACTCGGCGCGGCCAAACGGCGTTTGCTCGCTTCCCAGGCTAGGAGAAGCACTTGCCGTGCTGCAAACAGCTTCTCTGCCTGTGGAGAGCTCGGAAACAGCGTTTGACGCTGTTCCAAGCCTGCCTGCGAGCGAAGCGCCGGAGAGTGCACTCGGCGCGGCCAAACGGCGTTTGCTCGCTTCCCAGGCTAGGAGAAGCACTTGCCGTGCTGCAAACAGCTTCTCTGCCTGTGGAGAGCTCGGAAACAGCGTTTGACGCTGTTCCAAGCCTGCCTGCGAGCGAAGCGCCGGAGAGTGCACTCGGCGCGGCCAAACGGCGTTTGCTCGCTTCCCAGGCTAGGAGAAGCACTTGCCGTGCTGCAAACAGCTTCTCTGCCTGTGGAGAGCTCGGAAACAGCGTTTGACGCTCTTCCGAGCCTGCCTGCGAGCGAAGCGCCGGAGCGTGCACTCGGCGCGGCCAAACGGCGTTTGCTCGCTTCCCAGGCTAGGAGAAGCACTTGCCGTGCTGCAAACAGCTTCTCTGCCTGTGGAGAGCTCGGAAACAGCGTTTGACGCTGTTCCAAGCCTGCCTGCGAGCGAAGCGCCGGAGAGTGCACTCGGCGCGGCCAAACGGCGTTTGCTCGCTTCCCAGGCTAGGAGAAGCACTTGCCGTGCTGCAAACAGCTTCTCTGCCTGTGGAGAGCTCGGAAACAGCGTTTGACGCTGTTCCAAGCCTGCCTGCGAGCGAAGCGCCGGAGAGTGCACTCGGCGCGGCCAAACGGCGTTTGCTCGCTTCCCAGGCTAGGAGAAGCACTTGCCGTGCTGCAAACAGCTTCTCTGCCTGTGGAGAGCTCGGAAACAGCGTTTGACGCTGTTCCGAGCCTGCCTGCGAGCGAAGCGCCGGAGAGTGCACTCGGCGCGGCCAAACGGCGTTTGCTCGCTTCCCAGGCTAGGAGAAGCACTTGCCGTGCTGCAAACAGCTTCTCTGCCTGTGGAGAGCTCGGAAACAGCGTTTGACGCTGTTCCAAGCCTGCCTGCGAGCGAAGCGCCGGAGAGTGCACTCGGCGCGGCCAAACGGCGTTTGCTCGCTTCCCAGGCTAGGAGAAGCACTTGCCGTGCTGCAAACAGCTTCTCTGCCAGTGGAGAGCTCGGAAACAGCGTTTGACGCTGTTCCGAGCCTGCCTGCGAGCGAAGCGCCGGAGAGTGCACTAGGCGCGGCCAAACGGCGTTTGCTCGCTTCCCAGGCTAGGAGAAGCACTTGCCGTGCTGCAAACAGCTTCTCTGCCTGTGGAGAGCTCGGAAACAGCGTTTGACGCTGTTCCAAGCCTGCCTGCGAGCGAACCGCCGGAGAGTGCACTCGGCGCGGCCAAACGGCCTTTGCTCGCTTCCCAGGCTAGGAGAAGCACTTGCCGTGCTGCAAACAGCTTCTCTGCCTGTGGAGAGCTCGGAAACAGCGTTTGACGCTGTTCCAAGCCTGCCTGCGAGCGAACCGCCAGAGAGTGCACTCGGCGCGGCCAAACGGCGTTTGCTCGCTTCCCAGGCTAGGAGAAGCACTTGCCGTGCTGCAAACAGCTTCTCTGCCTGTGGAGAGCTCGGAAACAGCGTTTGACGCTGTTCCAAGCCTGCCTGCGAGCGAACCGCCGGTGAGTGCACTCGGCGCGGCCAAACGGCGTTTTCTCGCTTCCCAGGCTAGGAGAAGCACTTGCCGTGCTGCAAACAGCTTCTCTGCCTGTGGAGAGCTCGGAAACAGCGTTTGACGCTGTTCCAAGCCTGCCTGCAAGCGAACCGGCGGAGAGTGCACTAGACGCGGCCAAACGGCGTTTTCTCGCTTCCCAGGCTAGGAGGAGCACTTTCCGTGCTGCAAACAGCTTCTCTGGTTGTGGGGAGCTCGGAAACAGCGTTTGACGCTGTTCCAAGCCTGCCTGCAAGCGAACTGGCGGAGAGTGTACTAGACGCGGCCAAACGGCGTTTTCTCGCTTCCCAGGCTAGGAGAAGCGTTTTCCGTGCTGCAAACAGCTTCTCTGCTTGTGGAGAGCTCGGTAACGGTGCCTAGTGCTGTTCCAAGCCTGCCTGCAAGCGAACCGCCGGAGAGTGCACTAAGCGCGGCCAAACGGCGTTTTCTCGCTTCCCAGGCTAGGAGAAGCGTTTTCCGTGCTGCAAACAGCTTCTCTGCTTGTGGAGAGCTTGGAAACCGCGCCTACCGCTGTTCGCAGCCAACCTGCGGCGTACTGCCGGAGAAAGCACGAGGCGCGGCCAAAAGGCGTTTTCTCGCTTCCCAGGCTAAGAGAAGCCCTTTCCGTTCTGCAAACAGCTTCTCTGCTTGTGGAGAGCTCGGAAACCGCGCCTAGCCGCTGTTCGCAGCCAGCCAGCAGCATGCAGCCTCTGGGAGTACTAGGCGCGGCCAAAAGTCGCTTTCTCGCTTCCCAGGCTAAGAGAAGCACTTTCCGTGCTGCAAACAGCTTCTCTGCTTGTGGTGAGCTCGGAAACAGCGTTTAACGCTGTTCCAAGCCTGCCAGCAAGCGAACCGCCGGAGAGTGCACTCGGCGCGGCCAAACGGCGTTTGCTCGCTTCCCAGGCTAGGAGAAGCACTTGCCGTGCTGCAAACAGCTTCTCTGCCTGTGGAGAGCTCGGAAACAGCGTTTGACGCTGTTCCAAGCCTGCCTGCGAGCGAAGCGCCGGAGAGTGCACTCGGCGCGGCCAAACGGCGTTTGCTCGCTTCCCAGGCTAGGAGAAGCACTTGCCGTGCTGCAAACAGCTTCTCTGCCTGTGGAGAGCTCGGAAACAGCGTTTGACGCTGTTCCGAGCCTGCCTGCGAGCGAACCGCCGGAGAGTGCACTCGGCGCGGCCAAACGGCGTTTTGCTCGCTTCCCAGGCTAGGAGAAGCACTTGCCGTGCTGCAAACAGGTTCTCTGCCTGTGGAGAGCTCGGAAACAGCGTTTGACGCTGTTCCAAGCCTGCCTGCGAGCGAAGCGCCGGAGAGTGCACTCGGCGCGGCCAAACGGCGTTTGCTCGCTTCCCAGGCTAGGAGAAGCACTTGCCGTCCTGCAAACAGCTTCTCTGCCAGTGGAGAGCTCGGAAACAGCGTTTGACGCTGTTCCGAGCCTGCCTGCGAGCGAAGCGCCGGAGAGTGCACTAGGCGCGGCCAAACGGCGTTTGCTCGCTTCCCAGGCTAGGAGAAGCACTTGCCGTGCTGCAAACAGCTTCTCTGCCTGTGGAGAGCTCGGAAACAGCGTTTGACGCTGTTCCAAGCCTGCCTGCGAGCGAACCGCCGGAGAGTGCACTCGGCGCGGCCAAACGGCGTTTGCTCGCTTCCCAGGCTAGGAGAAGCACTTGCCGTGCTGCAAACAGCTTCTCTGCCTGTGGAGAGCTCGGAAACAGCGTTTGACGCTGTTCCAAGCCTGCCTGCGAGCGAACCGCCAGAGAGTGCACTCGGCGCGGCCAAACGGCGTTTGCTCGCTTCCCAGGCTAGGAGAAGCACTTGCCGTGCTGCAAACAGCTTCTCTGCCTGTGGAGAGCTCGGAAACAGCGTTTGACGCTGTTCCAAGCCTGCCTGCGAGCGAACCGCCGGTGAGTGCACTCGGCGCGGCCAAACGGCGTTTTCTCGCTTCCCAGGCTAGGAGAAGCACTTGCCGTGCTGCAAACAGCTTCTCTGCCTGTGGAGAGCTCGGAAACAGCGTTTGACGCTGTTCCAAGCCTGCCTGCAAGCGAACCGGCGGAGAGTGCACTAGACGCGGCCAAACGGCGTTTTCTCGCTTCCCAGGCTAGGAGGAGCACTTTCCGTGCTGCAAACAGCTTCTCTGGTTGTGGGGAGCTCGGAAACAGCGTTTGACGCTGTTCCAAGCCTGCCTGCAAGCGAACTGGCGGAGAGTGCACTAGACGCGGCCAAACGGCGTTTTCTCGCTTCCCAGGCTAGGAGAAGCGTTTTCCGTGCTGCAAACAGCTTCTCTGCTTGTGGAGAGCTCGGTAACGGTGCCTAGTGCTGTTCCAAGCCTGCCTGCAAGCGAACCGCCGGAGAGTGCACTAAGCGCGGCCAAACGGCGTTTTCTCGCTTCCCAGGCTAGGAGAAGCGTTTTCCGTGCTGCAAACAGCTTCTCTGCTTGTGGAGAGCTTGGAAACCGCGCCTACCGCTGTTCGCAGCCAACCTGCGGCGTACTGCCGGAGAAAGCACGAGGCGCGGCCAAAAGGCGTTTTCTCGCTTCCCAGGCTAAGAGAAGCCCTTTCCGTTCTGCAAACAGCTTCTCTGCTTGTGGAGAGCTCGGAAACCGCGCCTAGCCGCTGTTCGCAGCCAGCCAGCAGCATGCAGCCTCTGGGAGTACTAGGCGCGGCCAAAAGTCGCTTTCTCGCTTCCCAGGCTAAGAGAAGCACTTTCCGTGCTGCAAACAGCTTCTCTGCTTGTGGTGAGCTCGGAAACAGCGTTTAACGCTGTTCCAAGCCTGCCAGCAAGCGAACCGCCGGAGAGTGCACTAGGCGCGGCCAAACGGCGTTTTCTCGCTTCCCAGGCTAGGAGGAGCACTTTCCGTGCTGCAAACAGCTTCTCTGCTTGTGGGGAGCTCGGAAACAGCGTTTGACGCTGTTCCAAGCCTGCCTGCAAGCGAACCGGCGGAGAGTGCACTAGACGCGGCCAAACGGCGTTTTCTCGCTTCCCAGGCTAGGAGAAGCGTTTTCCGTGCTGCAAACAGCTTCTCTGCTTGTGGGGAGCTCGGAAACAGCGTTTGACGCTGTTCCAAGCCTGCCTGCAAGCGAACCGCCGGAGAGTGCACTAGACGCGGCCAAACGGCGTTTTCTCGCTTCCCAGGCTAGGAGAAGCGTTTTCCGTGCTGCAAACAGCTTCTCTGCTTGTGGGGAGCTCGGAAACAGCGTTTGACGCTGTTCCAAGCCTGCCTGCAAGCGAACCGGCGGAGAGTGCACTAGACGCGGCCAAACGGCGTTTTCTCGCTTCCCAGGCTAGGAGGAGCACTTTCCGTGCTGCAAACAGCTTCTCTGCTTGTGGGCAGCTCGGAAACAGCGTTTGACGCTGTTCCAAGCCTGCCTGCAAGCGAACCGGCGGAGAGTGCACTAGACGCGGCCAAACGGCGTTTTCTCGCTTCCCAGGCTAGGAGAAGCGTTTTCCGTGCTGCAAACAGCTTCTCTGCTTGTGGGGAGCTCGGAAACAGCGTTTGACGCTGTTCCAAGCCTGCCTGCAAGCGAACCGCCGGAGAGTGCACTAGACGCGGCCAAACGGCGTTTTCTCGCTTCCCAGGCTAGGAGAAGCGTTTTCCGTGCTGCAAACAGCTTCTCTGCTTGTGGGGAGCTCGGAAACAGCGTTTGACGCTGTTCCAAGCCTGCCTGCAAGCGAACCGGCGGAGAGTGCACTAGACGCGGCCAAACGGCGTTTTCTCGCTTCCCAGGCTAGGAGAAGCGTTTTCCGTGCTGCAAACAGCTTCTCTGCTTGTGGGGAGCTCGGAAACAGCGTTTGACGCTGTTCCAAGCCTGCCTGCAAGCGAACCGCCGGAGAGTGCACTAGACGCGGCCAAACGGCGTTTTCCTCGCTTCCCAGGCTAGGAGAAGCGTTTTCCGTGCTGCAAACAGCTTCTCTGCTTGTGGGGAGCTCGGAAACAGCGTTTGACGCTGTTCCAAGCCTGCCTGCAAGCGAACCGGCGGAGAGTGCACTAGACGCGGCCAAACGGCGTTTTCTCGCTTCCCAGGCTAGGAGAAGCGTTTTCCGTGCTGCAAACAGCTTCTCTGCTTGTGGAGAGCTCGGTAACGGTGCCTAGTGCTGTTCCAAGCCTGCATTCAAGCGAACCGCCGGAGAGTGCACTAAGCGCGGCCAAACGGCGTTTTTCTCGCTTCCCAGGCTAGGAGAAGCGTTTTCCGTGCTGCAAACAGCTTCTCTGCTTGTGGAGAGCTTGGAAACCGCGCCTACCGCTGTTCGCAGCCAACCTGCGGCGTAATGCCGGAGAAAGCACGAGGCGCGGCCAAAAGGCGTTTTCTCGCTTCCCAGGCTAAGAGAAGCCCTTTCCGTTCTGCAAACAGCTTCTCTGCTTGTGGAGAGCTCGGAAACCGCGCCTAGCCGCTGTTCGCAGCCAGCCAGCAGCATGCAGCCTCTGGGAGTACTAGGCGCGGCCAAAAGTCGCTTTCTCGCTTCCCAGGCTAAGAGAAGCACTTTCCGTGCTGCAAACAGCTTCTCTGCTTGTGGTGAGCTCGGAAACAGCGTTTAACGCTGTTCCAAGCCTGCCAGCAAGCGAACCGCCGGAGAGTGCACTAGGCGCGGCCAAACGGCGTTTTCTCGCTTCCCAGGCTAGGAGGAGCACTTTCCGTGCTGCAAACAGCTTCTCTGCTTGTGGGGAGCTCGGAAACAGCGTTTGACGCTGTTCCGAGCCTGCCTGCGAGCGAAGCGCCGGAGAGTGCACTAGGCGCGGCCAAACGGCGTTTGCTCGCTTCCCAGGCTAGGAGAAGCAGTTGCCGTGCTGCAAACAGCTTCTCTGCCTGTGGAGAGCTCGGAAACAGCGTTTGACGCTGTTCCAAGCCTGCCTGCGAGCGATCCGCCGGAGAGTGCACTCGGCGCGGCCAAACGGCGTTTGCTCGCTTCCCAGGCTAGGAGAAGCACTTGCCGTGCTGCAAACAGCTTCTCTGCCTGTGGAGAGCTCGGAAACAGCGTTTGACGCTGTTCCAAGCCTGCCTGCGAGCGAACCGCCGGAGAGTGCACTCGGCGCGGCCAAACGGCGTTTGCTCGCTTCCCAGGCTAGGAGAAGCACTTGCCGTGCTGCAAACAGCTTCTCTGCCTGTGGAGAGCTCGGAAACAGCGTTTGACGCTGTTCCAAGCCTGCCTGCGAGCGAACCGCCGGTGAGTGCACTCGGCGCGGCCAAACGGCGTTTGCTCGCTTCCCAGGCTAGGAGAAGCACTTGCCGTGCTGCAAACAGCTTCTCTGCCTGTGGAGAGCTCGGAAACAGCGTTTGACGCTGTTCCAAGCCTGCCTGCAAGCGAACCGGCGGAGAGTGCACTAGACGCGGCCAAACGGCGTTTTCCTCGCTTCCCAGGCTAGGAGGAGCACTTTCCGTGCTGCAAACAGCTTCTCTGCTTGTGGGGAGCTCGGAAACAGCGTTTGACGCTGTTCCAAGCCTGCCTGCAAGCGAACCGGCGGAGAGTGCACTAGACGCGGCCAAACGGCGTTTTCCTCGCTTCCCAGGCTAGGAGAAGCGTTTTCCGTGCTGCAAACAGCTTCTCTGCTTGTGGGGAGCTCGGAAACAGCGTTTGACGCTGTTCCAAGCCTGCCTGCAAGCGAACCGCCGGAGAGTGCACTAGACGCGGCCAAACGGCGTTTTCTCGCTTCCCAGGCTAGGAGAAGCGTTTTCCGTGCTGCAAACAGCTTCTCTGCTTGTGGGGAGCTCGGAAACAGCGTTTGACGCTGTTCCAAGCCTGCCTGCAAGCGAACCGGCGGAGAGTGCACTAGACGCGGCCAAACGGCGTTTTCTCGCTTCCCAGGCTAGGAGAAGCGTTTTCCGTGCTGCAAACAGCTTCTCTGCTTGTGGGGAGCTCGGAAACAGCGTTTGACGCTGTTCCAAGCCTGCCTGCAAGCGAACCGGCGGAGAATGCACTAGACGCGGCCAAACGGCGTTTTCTCGCTTCCCAGGCTAGGAGAAGCGTTTTCCGTGCTGCAAACAGCTTCTCTGCTTGTGGGGAGCTCGGAAACAGCGTTTGACGCTGTTCCAAGCCTGCCTGCAAGCGAACCGCCGGAGAGTGCACTAGACGCGGCCAAACGGCGTTTTCTCGCTTCCCAGGCTAGGAGAAGCGTTTTCCGTGCTGCAAACAGCTTCTCTGCTTGTGGAGAGCTCGGTAACGGTGCCTAGTGCTGTTCCAAGCCTGCCTGTAAGCGAACCGCCGGAGAGTGCACTAAGCGCGGCCAAACGGCGTTTTCTCGCTTCCCAGGCTAGGAGAAGCGTTTTCCGTGCTGCAAACAGCTTCTCTGCTTGTGGAGAGCTTGGAAACCGCGCCTACCGCTGTTCGCAGCCAACCTGCGGCGTACTGCCGGAGAAAGCACGAGGCGCGGCCAAAAGGCGTTTTCTCGCTTCCCAGGCTAAGAGAAGCCCTTTCCGTTCTGCAAACAGCTTCTCTGCTTGTGGAGAGCTCGGAAACCGCGCCTAGCCGCTGTTCGCAGCCAGCCAGCAGCATGCAGCCTCTGGGAGTACTAGGCGCGGCCAAAAGTCGCTTTCTCGCTTCCCAGGCTAAGAGAAGCACTTTCCGTGCTGCAAACAGCTTCTCTGCTTGTGGTGAGCTCGGAAACAGCGTTTAACGCTGTTCCAAGCCTGCCAGCAAGCGAACCGCCGGAGAGTGCACTAGGCGCGGCCAAACGGCGTTTTCTCGCTTCCCAGGCTAGGAGGAGCACTTTCCGTGCTGCAAACAGCTTCTCTGCCTGTGGAGAGCTCGGAAACAGCGTTTGACGCTGTTCCAAGCCTGCCTGCGAGCGAAGCGCCGGAGAGTGCACTCGGCGCGGCCAAACGGCGTTTGCTCGCTTCCCAGGCTAGGAGAAGCACTTGCCGTGCTGCAAACAGCTTCTCTGCCAGTGGAGAGCTCGGAAACAGCGTTTGACGCTGTTCCGAGCCTGCCTGCGAGCGAAGCGCCGGAGAGTGCACTCGGCGCGGCCAAACGGCGTTTGCTCGCTTCCCAGGCTAGGAGAAGCACTTGCCGTGCTGCAAACAGCTTCTCTGCCTGTGGAGAGCTCGGAAACAGCGTTTGACGCTGTTCCAAGCCTGCCTGCGAGCGAACCGCCAGAGAGTGCACTCGGCGCGGCCAAACGGCGTTTGCTCGCTTCCCAGGCTAGGAGAAGCACTTGCCGTGCTGCAAACAGCTTCTCTGCCTGTGGAGAGCTCGGAAACAGCGTTTGACGCTGTTCCAAGCCTGCCTGCGAGCGAACCGCCGGTGAGTGCACTCGGCGCGGCCAAACGGCGTTTTCTCGCTTCCCAGGCTAGGAGAAGCACTTGCCGTGCTGCAAACAGCTTCTCTGCCTGTGGAGAGCTCGGAAACAGCGTTTGACGCTGTTCCAAGCCTGCCTGCAAGCGAACCGGCGGAGAGTGCACTAGACGCGGCCAAACGGCGTTTTCTCGCTTCCCAGGCTAGGAGGAGCACTTTCCGTGCTGCAAACAGCTTCTCTGCTTGTGGGGAGCTCGGAAACAGCGTTTGACGCTGTTCCAAGCCTGCCTGCAAGCGAACCGGCGGAGAGTGCACTAGACGCGGCCAAACGGCGTTTTCCTCGCTTCCCAGGCTAGGAGAAGCGTTTTCCGTGCTGCAAACAGCTTCTCTGCTTGTGGAGAGCTCGGTAACGGTGCCTAGTGCTATTCCAAGCCTGCCTGCAAGCGAACCGCCGGAGAGTGCACTAAGCGCGGCCAAACGGCGTTTTCTCGCTTCCCAGGCTAGGAGAAGCGTTTTCCGTGCTGCAAACAGCTTCTCTGCTTGTGGAGAGCTTGGAAACCGCGCCTACCGCTGTTCGCAGCCAACCTGCGGCGTACTGCCGGAGAAAGCACGAGGCGCGGCCAAAAGGCGTTTTCCTCGCTTCCCAGGCTAAGAGAAGCCCTTTCCGTTCTGCAAACAGCTTCTCTGCTTGTGGAGAGCTCGGAAACCGCGCCTAGCCGCTGTTCGCAGCCAGCCAGCAGCATGCAGCCTCTGGGAGTACTAGGCGCGGGCCAAAAGTCTCTTTCTCGCTTCCCAGGCTAAGAGAAGCACTTTCCGTGCTGCAAACAGCTTCTCTGCTTGTGGTGAGCTCGGAAACAGCGTTTAACGCTGTTCCAAGCCTGCCAGCAAGCGAACCGCCGGAGAGTGCACTAGGCGCGGCCAAACGGCGTTTTCTCGCTTCCCAGGCTAGGAGGAGCACTTTCCGTGCTGCAAACAGCTTCTCTGCCTGTGGAGAGCTCGGAAACAGCGTTTGACGCTGTTCCAAGCCTGCCTGCGAGCGAAGCGCCGAGAGAGTGCACTCGGCGCGGCCAAACGGCGTTTGCTCGCTTCCCAGGCTAGGAGAAGCACTTGCCGTGCTGCAAACAGCTTCTCTGCCAGTGGAGAGCTCGGAAACAGCGTTTGACGCTGTTCCGAGCCTGCCTGCGAGCGAAGCGCCGGAGAGTGCACTCGGCGCGGCCAAACGGCGTTTGCTCGCTTCCCAGGCTAGGAGAAGCACTTGCCGTGCTGCAAACAGCTTCTCTGCCTGTGGAGAGCTCGGAAACAGCGTTTGACGCTGTTCCAAGCCTGCCTGCGAGCGAACCGCCAGAGAGTGCACTCGGCGCGGCCAAACGGCGTTTGCTCGCTTCCCAGGCTAGGAGGAGCACTTTCCGTGCTGCAAACAGCTTCTCTGCTTGTGGGGAGCTCGGAAACAGCGTTTGACGCTGTTCCAAGCCTGCCTGCAAGCGAAGCGCCGGAGAGTGCACTAGACGCGGCCAAACGGCGTTTTCTCTCGCTT
Organism: Chamaea fasciata; assembly: GCF_029207755.1. Taxonomy (NCBI): domain Eukaryota; kingdom Metazoa; phylum Chordata; class Aves; order Passeriformes; family Sylviidae; genus Chamaea; species Chamaea fasciata. The sequence goes on from NW_027094737.1 coordinate 36,842, forward strand.
CCCAGGCTAGGAGAAGCGTTTTTCCGTGCTGCAAACAGCTTCTCTGCTTGTGGGGAGCTCGGAAACAGCGTTTGACGCTGTTCCGAACCTGCCTGCAAGCGAACCGGCGGAGAGTGCACTAGACGCGGCCAAACGGCGTTTTCCTCGCTTCCCAGGCTAGGAGGAGCACTTTCCGTGCTGCAAACAGCTTCTCTGCTTGTGGGGAGCTCGGAAACAGCGTTTGACGCTGTTCCAAGCCTGCCTGCAAGCGAACCGGCGGAGAGTGCACTAGACGCGGCCAAACGGCGTTTTCTCGCTTCCCAGGCTAGGAGAAGCGTTTTCCGTGCTGCAAACAGCTTCTCTGCTTGTGGGCAGCTCGGAAACAGCGTTTGACGCTGTTCCAAGCCTGCCTGCAAGCGAACCGGCGGAGAGTGCACTAGACGCGGCCAAACGGCGTTTTCTCGCTTCCCAGGCTAGGAGAAGCGTTTTCCGTGCTGCAAACAGCTTCTCTGCTTGTGGGGAGCTCGGAAACAGCGTTTGACGCTGTTCCAAGCCTGCCTGCAAGCGAACCGCCGGAGAGTGCACTAGACGCGGCCAAACGGCGTTTTCTCGCTTCCCAGGCTAGGAGAAGCGTTTTCCGTGCTGCAAACAGCTTCTCTGCTTGTGGGGAGCTCGGAAACAGCGTTTGACGCTGTTCCAAGCCTGCCTGCAAGCGAACCGGCGGAGAGGGCACTAGACGCGGCCAAACGGCGTTTTCTCTCGCTTCCCAGGCTAGGAGAAGCGTTTTTCCGTGCTGCAAACAGCTTCTCTGCTTGTGGGGAGCTCGGAAACAGCGTTTGACGCTGTTCCAAGTCTGCCTGCAAGCGAACCGGCGGAGAGTGCACTAGACGCGGCCAAACGGCGTTTTCCTCGCTTCCCAGGCTAGGAGAAGCGTTTTCCGTGCTGCAAACAGCTTCTCTGCTTGTGGGGAGCTCGGAAACAGCGTTTGACGCTGGTTCCAAGCCTGCCTGCAAGCGAACCGGCGGAGAGTGCACTAGACGCGGCCAAACGGCGTTTTCTCGCTTCCCAGGCTAGGAGAAGCGTTTTCCGTGCTGCAAACAGCTTCTCTGCTTGTGGAGAGCTCGGTAACGGTGCCTAGTGCTGTTCCAAGCCTGCATTCAAGCGAACCGCCGGAGAGTGCACTAAGCGCGGCCAAACGGCGTTTCTCTCGCTTCCCAGGCTAGGAGAAGCGTTTTCCGTGCTGCAAACAGCTTCTCTGCTTGTGGGGAGCTCGGAAACAGCGTTTGACGCTGTTCCAAGTCTGCCTGCAAGCGAACCGGCGGAGAGTGCACTAGACGCGGCCAAACGGCGTTTTCTCCCGCTTCCCAGGCTAGGAGAAGCGTTTTCCGTGCTGCAAACAGCTTCTCTGCTTGTGGAGAGCTTGGAAACCGCGCCTACCGCTGTTCGCAGCCAACCTGCGGCGTACTGCCGGAGAAAGCACGAGGCGCGGCCAAAAGGCGTTTTCTCGCTTCCCAGGCTAAGAGAAGCCCTTTCCGTTCTGCAAACAGCTTCTCTGCTTGTGGAGAGCTCGGAAACCGCGCCTAGCCGCTGTTCGCAGCCAGCCAGCAGCATGCAGCCTCTGGGAGTACTAGGCGCGGCCAAAAGTCGCTTTCCTCGCTTCCCAGGCTAAGAGAAGCACTTTCCGTGCTGCAAACAGCTTCTCTGCCTGTGGGGAGCTCGGAAACAGCGTTTGACGCTGTTCCAAGCCTGCCTGCAAGCGAACCGGCGGAGAGTGCACTAGACGCGGCCAAACGGCGTTTGCTCGCTTCCCAGGCTAGGAGAAGCACTTGCCGTGCTGCAAACAGCTTCTCTGCCTGTGGAGAGCTCGGAAACAGCGTTTGACGCTGTTCCAAGCCTGCCTGCGAGCGAACCGCCGGTGAGTGCACTCGGCGCGGCCAAACGGCGTTTGCTCGCTTCCCAGGCTAGGAGAAGCACTTGCCGTGCTGCAAACAGCTTCTCTGCCTGTGGAGAGCTCGGAAACAGCGTTTGACGCTGTTCCAAGCCTGCCTGCGAGCGAAGCGCCGGAGAGTGCACTCGGCGCGGCCAAACGGCGTTTGCTCGCTTCCCAGGCTAGGAGAAGCACTTGCCGTGCTGCAAACAGCTTCTCTGCCTGTGGAGATCTCGGAAACAGCGTTTGACGCTGTTCCGAGCCTGCCTGCGAGCGAACCGCCGGAGAGTGCACTCGGCGCGGCCAAACGGCGTTTGCTCGCTTCCCAGGCTAGGAGAAGCACTTGCCGTGCTGCAAACAGCTTCTCTGCCTGTGGAGAGCTCGGAAACAGCGTTTGACGCTGTTCCGAGCCTGCCTGCGAGCGAAAGCGCCGGAGAGTGCACTCGCGGCGGGCCCAAACGGCGTTTGCTCGCTTCCCCAGGCTAGGAGAAGCACTTGCCGTGCTGCAAACAGCTTCTCTGCCTGTGGAGAGCTCGGAAACAGCGTTTGACGCTGTTCCGAGCCTGCCTGCGAGCGAAGCGCCGGGGAGAGTGCACTCGGCGCGGCCAAACGGCGTTTGCTCGCTTCCAGGCTAGGAGAAGCACTTGCCGTGCTGCAAAGAGCTTCTCTGCCTGTGGAGAGCTCGGGAAACAGCGTTTGACGCTGTTCCAAGCCTGCCTGCGAGCGAAGCGCCGGAGAGTGCACTCGGCGCGGCCAAACGGCGTTTGCTCGCTTCCCAGGCTAGGAGAAGCACTTGCCGTGCTGCAAACAGCTTCTCTGCCTGTGGAGAGCTCGGAAACAGCGTTTGACGCTGTTCCAAGCCTGCCTGCGAGCGAAGCGCCGGAGAGAGTGCACTCGGCGCGGCCAAACGGCGTTTTCCTCGCTTCCCCAGGCTAGGAGAAGCACTTGCCGTGCTGCAAACAGCTTCTCTGCCTGTGGAGAGCTCGGAAACAGCGTTGCTTCCCAGGCTAGGAGAAGCACTTGCCGTGCTGCAAACAGCTTCTCTGCCTGTGGAGAGCTCGGAAACAGCGTTTGACGCTGTTCCAAGCCTGCCTGCAAGCGAACCGGCGGAGAGTGCACTAGACGCGGCCAAACGGCGTTTTCCTCGCTTCCCAGGCTAGGAGGAGCACTTTCCGTGCTGCAAACAGCTTCTCTGCTTGTGGGGAGCTCGGAAACAGCGTTTGACGCTGTTCCAAGCCTGCCTGCAAGCGAACCGGCGGAGAGTGCACTAGACGCGGCCAAACGGCGTTTTCTCGCTTCCCAGGCTAGGAGAAGCGTTTTCCGTGCTGCAAACAGCTTCTCTGCTTGTGGAGAGCTCGGTAACGGTGCCTAGTGCTGTTCCAAGCCTGCCTGCAAGCGAACCGCCGGAGAGTGCACTAGGCGCGGCCAAACGGCGTTTTCCTCGCTTCCCAGGCTAGGAGAAGCGTTTTCCGTGCTGCAAACAGCTTCTCTGCTTGTGGAGAGCTCGGAAACCGCGCCTAGCCGCTGTTCGCAGCCAGCCAGCAGCATGCAGCCTCTGGGAGTACTAGGCGCGGCCAAAAGTCGCTTTCTCGCTTCCCAGGCTAAGAGAAGCACTTTCCGTGCTGCAAACAGCTTCTCTGCTTGTGGTGAGCTCGGAAACAGCGTTTAACGCTGTTCCAAGCCTGCCAGCAAGCGAACCGCCGGAGAGTGCACTAGGCGCGGCCAAACGGCGTTTTCTCGCTTCCCAGGCTAGGAGGAGCACTTTCCGTGCTGCAAACAGCTTCTCTGCTTGTGGGGAGCTCGGAAACAGCGTTTGACGCTGTTCCAAGCCTGCCTGCAAGCGAACCGGCGGAGAGTGCACTAGACGCGGCCAAACGGCGTTTTCTCGCTTCCCAGGCTAGGAGAAGCGTTTTCCGTGCTGCAAACAGCTTCTCTGCTTGTGGGGAGCTCGGAAACAGCGTTTGACGCTGTTCCAAGCCTGCCTGCAAGCGAACCGGCGGAGAGTGCACTAGACGCGGCCAAACGGCGTTTTCTCGCTTCCCAGGCTAGGAGAAGCGTTTTCCGTGCTGCAAACAGCTTCTCTGCTTGTGGGGAGCTCGGAAACAGCGTTTGACGCTGTTCCAAGCCTGCCTGCAAGCGAACCGGCGGAGAGTGCACTAGACGCGGCCAAACGGCGTTTTCTCGCTTCCCAGGCTAGGAGAAGCGTTTTCCGTGCTGCAAACAGCTTCTCTGCTTGTGGGGAGCTCGGAAACAGCGTTTGACGCTGTTCCAAGCTGGCCTGCAAGCGAACCGGCGGAGAGTGCACCAGACGCGGCCAAACGGCGTTTTCTCGCTTCCCAGGCTAGGAGAAGCGTTTTCCGTGCTGCAAACAGCTTCTCTGCTTGTGGAGAGCTTGGAAACCGCGCCTACCGCTGTTCGCAGCCAACCTGCGGCGTACTGCCGGAGAAAGCACGAGGCGCGGCCAAAAGGCGTTTTCTCGCTTCCCAGGCTAAGAGAAGCCCTTTCCGTTCTGCAAACAGCTTCTCTGCTTGTGGAGAGCTCGGAAACCGCGCCTAGCCGCTGTTCGCAGCCAGCCAGCAGCATGCAGCCTCTGGGAGTACTAGGCGCGGCCAAAAGTCGCTTTCTCGCTTCCCAGGCTAAGAGAAGCACTTTCCGTGCTGCAAACAGCTTCTCTGCCTGTGGGGAGCTCGGAAACAGCGTTTGACGCTGTTCCAAGCCTGCCTGCAAGCGAACCGGCGGAGAGTGCACTAGACGCGGCCAAACGGCGTTTGCTCGCTTCCCAGGCTAGGAGAAGCACTTTCCGTGCTGCAAACAGCTTCTCTGCCTGTGGAGAGCTCGGAAACAGCGTTTGACGCTGTTCCAAGCCTGCCTGCGAGCGAACCGCCGGTGAGTGCACTCGGCGCGGCCAAACGGCGTTTGCTCGCTTCCCAGGCTAGGAGAAGCACTTGCCGTGCTGCAAACAGCTTCTCTGCCTGTGGAGAGCTCGGAAACAGCGTTTGACGCTGTTCCAAGCCTGCCTGCGAGCGAACCGCCGGAGAGTGCACTCGGCGCGGCCAAACGGCGTTTGCTCGCTTCCCAGGCTAGGAGAAGCACTTGCCGTGCTGCAAACAGCTTCTCTGCCTGTGGAGATCTCGGAAACAGCGTTTGACGCTGTTCCGAGCCTGCCTGCGAGCGAACCGCCGGAGAGTGCACTCGGCGCGGCCAAACGGCGTTTGCTCGCTTCCCAGGCTAGGAGAAGCACTTGCCGTGCTGCAAACAGCTTCTCTGCCTGTGGAGAGCTCGGAAACAGCGTTTGACGCTGTTCCGAGCCTGCCTGCGAGCGAAGCGCCGGAGAGTGCACTCGGCGCGGCCAAACGGCGTTTGCTCGCTTCCCAGGCTAGGAGAAGCACTTGCCGTGCTGCAAACAGCTTCTCTGCCTGTGGAGAGCTCGGAAACAGCGTTTGACGCTGTTCCGAGCCTGCCTGCGAGCGAAGCGCCGGAGAGTGCACTCGGCGCGGCCAAACGGCGTTTGCTCGCTTCCCAGGCTAGGAGAAGCACTTGCCGTGCTGCAAAGAGCTTCTCTGCCTGTGGAGAGCTCGGAAACAGCGTTTGACGCTGTTCCAAGCCTGCCTGCGAGCGAAGCGCCGGAGAGTGCACTCGGCGCGGCCAAACGGCGTTTGCTCGCTTCCCAGGCTAGGAGAAGCACTTGCCGTGCTGCAAACAGCTTCTCTGCCTGTGGAGAGCTCGGAAACAGCGTTTGACGCTGTTCCAAGCCTGCCTGCGAGCGAAGCGCCGGAGAGTGCACTCGGCGCGGCCAAACGGCGTTTGCTCGCTTCCCAGGCTAGGAGAAGCACTTGCCGTGCTGCAAACAGCTTCTCTGCCTGTGGAGAGCTCGGAAACAGCGTTTGACGCTGTTCCAAGCCTGCCTGCAAGCGAACCGGCGGAGAGTGCACTAGACGCGGCCAAACGGCGTTTTCTCGCTTCCCAGGCTAGGAGGAGCACTTTCCGTGCTGCAAACAGCTTCTCTGCTTGTGGGGAGCTCGGAAACAGCGTTTGACGCTGTTCCAAGCCTGCCTGCAAGCGAACCGGCGGAGAGTGCACTAGACGCGGCCAAACGGCGTTTTCTCGCTTCCCAGGCTAGGAGAAGCGTTTTCCGTGCTGCAAACAGCTTCTCTGCTTGTGGAGAGCTCGGTAACGGTGCCTAGTGCTGTTCCAAGCCTGCCTGCAAGCGAACCGCCGGAGAGTGCACTAAGCGCGGCCAAACGGCGTTTTCTCGCTTCCCAGGCTAGGAGAAGCGTTTTCCGTGCTGCAAACAGCTTCTCTGCTTGTGGAGAGCTTGGAAACCGCGCCTACCGCTGTTCGCAGCCAACCTGCGGCGTACTGCCGGAGAAAGCACGAGGCGCGGCCAAAAGGCGTTTTCTCGCTTCCCAGGCTAAGAGAAGCCCTTTCCGTTCTGCAAACAGCTTCTCTGCTTGTGGAGAGCTCGGAAACCGCGCCTAGCCGCTGTTCGCAGCCAGCCAGCAGCATGCAGCCTCTGGGAGTACTAGGCGCGGCCAAAAGTCGCTTTCTCGCTTCCCAGGCTAAGAGAAGCACTTTCCGTGCTGCAAACAGCTTCTCTGCCTGTGGGGAGCTCGGAAACAGCGTTTGACGCTGTTCCAAGCCTGCCTGCAAGCGAACCGGCGGAGAGTGCACTAGACGCGGCCAAACGGCGTTTGCTCGCTTCCCAGGCTAGGAGAAGCACTTGCCGTGCTGCAAACAGCTTCTCTGCCTGTGGAGAGCTCGGAAACAGCGTTTGACGCTGTTCCAAGCCTGCCTGCGAGCGAACCGCCGGTGAGTGCACTCGGCGCGGCCAAACGGCGTTTGCTCGCTTCCCAGGCTAGGAGAAGCACTTGCCGTGCTGCAAACAGCTTCTCTGCCTGTGGAGAGCTCGGAAACAGCGTTTGACGCTGTTCCAAGCCTGCCTGCGAGCGAACCGCCGGAGAGTGCACTCGGCGCGGCCAAACGGCGTTTGCTCGCTTCCCAGGCTAGGAGAAGCACTTGCCGTGCTGCAAACAGCTTCTCTGCCTGTGGAGATCTCGGAAACAGCGTTTCACGCTGTTCCGAGCCTGCCTGCGAGCGAACCGCCGGAGAGTGCACTCGGCGCGGCCAAACGGCGTTTGCTCGCTTCCCAGGCTAGGAGAAGCACTTGCCGTGCTGCAAACAGCTTCTCTGCCTGTGGAGAGCTCGGAAACAGCGTTTGACGCTGTTCCGAGCCTGCCTGCGAGCGAAGCGCCGGAGAGTGCACTCGGCGCGGCCAAACGGCGTTTGCTCGCTTCCCAGGCTAGGAGAAGCACTTGCCGTGCTGCAAACAGCTTCTCTGCCTGTGGAGAGCTCGGAAACAGCGTTTGACGCTGTTCCGAGCCTGCCTGCGAGCGAAGCGCCGGAGAGTGCACTCGGCGCGGCCAAACGGCGTTTGCTCGCTTCCCAGGCTAGGAGAAGCACTTGCCGTGCTGCAAAGAGCTTCTCTGCCTGTGGAGAGCTCGGAAACAGCGTTTGACGCTGTTCCAAGCCTGCCTGCGAGCGAAGCGCCGGAGAGTGCACTCGGCGCGGCCAAACGGCGTTTGCTCGCTTCCCAGGCTAGGAGAAGCACTTGCCGTGCTGCAAACAGCTTCTCTGCCTGTGGAGAGCTCGGAAACAGCGTTTGACGCTGTTCCAAGCCTGCCTGCGAGCGAAGCGCCGGAGAGTGCACTCGGCGCGGCCAAACGGCGTTTGCTCGCTTCCCAGGCTAGGAGAAGCACTTGCCGTGCTGCAAACAGCTTCTCTGCCTGTGGAGAGCTCGGAAACAGCGTTTGACGCTGTTCCAAGCCTGCCTGCAAGCGAACCGGCGGAGAGTGCACTAGACGCGGCCAAACGGCGTTTTCTCGCTTCCCAGGCTAGGAGGAGCACTTTCCGTGCTGCAAACAGCTTCTCTGCTTGTGGGGAGCTCGGAAACAGCGTTTGACGCTGTTCCAAGCCTGCCTGCAAGCGAACCGGCGGAGAGTGCACTAGACGCGGCCAAACGGCGTTTTCCTCGCTTCCCAGGCTAGGAGAAGCGTTTTCCGTGCTGCAAACAGCTTCTCTGCTTGTGGAGAGCTCGGTAACGGTGCCTAGTGCTGTTCCAAGCCTGCCTGCAAGCGAACCGCCGGAGAGTGCACTAAGCGCGGCCAAACGGCGTTTTCTCGCTTCCCAGGCTAGGAGAAGCGTTTTCCGTGCTGCAAACAGCTTCTCTGCTTGTGGAGAGCTCGGAAACCGCGCCTAGCCGCTGTTCGCAGCCAGCCAGCAGCATGCAGCCTCTGGGAGTACTAGGCGCGGCCAAAAGTCGCTTTCTCGCTTCCCAGGCTAAGAGAAGCACTTTCCGTGCTGCAAACAGCTTCTCTGCTTGTGGTGAGCTCGGAAACAGCGTTTAACGCTGTTCCAAGCCTGCCAGCAAGCGAACCGCCGGAGAGTGCACTAGGCGCGGCCAAACGGCGTTTTCCTCGCTTCCCAGGCTAGGAGGAGCACTTTCCGTGCTGCAAACAGCTTCTCTGCTTGTGGGGAGCTCGGAAACAGCGTTTGACGCTGTTCCAAGCCTGCCTGCAAGCGAACCGGCGGAGAGTGCACTAGACGCGGCCAAACGGCGTTTTCTCGCTTCCCAGGCTAGGAGAAGCGTTTTCCGTGCTGCAAACAGCTTCTCTGCTTGTGGGGAGCTCGGAAACAGCGTTTGACGCTGTTCCAAGCCTGCCTGCAAGCGAACCGGCGGAGAGTGCACTAGACGCGGCCAAACGGCGTTTTCTCGCTTCCCAGGCTAGGAGAAGCGTTTTCCGTGCTGCAAACAGCTTCTCTGCTTGTGGGGAGCTCGGAAACAGCGTTTGACGCTGTTCCAAGCCTGCCTGCAAGCGAACCGGCGGAGAGTGCACTAGACGCGGCCAAACGGCGTTTTCTCGCTTCCCAGGCTAGGAGAAGCGTTTTCCGTGCTGCAAACAGCTTCTCTGCTTGTGGGGAGCTCGGAAACAGCGTTTGACGCTGTTCCGAACCTGCCTGCAAGCGAACCGGCGGAGAGTGCACTAGACGCGGCCAAACGGCGTTTTCTCGCTTCCCAGGCTAGGAGGAGCACTTTCCGTGCTGCAAACAGCTTCTCTGCTTGTGGGCAGCTCGGAAACAGCGTTTGACGCTGTTCCAAGCCTGCCTGCAAGCGAACCGCCGGAGAGTGCACTAGACGCGGCCAAACGGCGTTTTCTCGCTTCCCAGGCTAGGAGAAGCGTTTTCCGTGCTGCAAACAGCTTCTCTGCTTGTGGGGAGCTCGGAAACAGCGTTTGACGCTGTTCCAAGCCTGCCTGCAAGCGAACCGCCGGAGAGTGCACTAGACGCGGCCAAACGGCGTTTTCTCGCTTCCCAGGCTAGGAGAAGCGTTTTCCGTGCTGCAAACATCTTCTCTGCTTGTGGGGAGCTCGGAAACAGCGTTTGACGCTGTTCCAAGCCTGCCTGCAAGCGAACCGCCGGAGAGTGCACTAGACGCGGCCAAACGGCGTTTTCTCGCTTCCCAGGCTAGGAGAAGCGTTTTCCGTGCTGCAAACAGCTTCTCTGCTTGTGGGGAGCTCGGAAACAGCGTTTGACGCTGTTCCAAGCCTGCCTGCAAGCGAACCGGCGGAGAGTGCACTAGACGCGGCCAAACGGCGTTTTCTCGCTTCCCAGGCTAGGAGAAGCGTTTTCCGTGCTGCAAACAGCTTCTCTGCTTGTGGAGAGCTCGGTAACGGTGCCTAGTGCTGTTCCAAGCCTGCATTCAAGCGAACCGCCGGAGAGTGCACTAAGCGCGGCCAAACGGCGTTTTCTCGCTTCCCAGGCTAGGAGAAGCGTTTTCCGTGCTGCAAACAGCTTCTCTGCTTGTGGAGAGCTTGGAAACCGCGCCTACCGCTGTTCGCAGCCAACCTGCGGCGTAATGCCGGAGAAAGCACGAGGCGCGGCCAAAAGGCGTTTTCTCGCTTCCCAGGCTAAGAGAAGCCCTTTCCGTTCTGCAAACAGCTTCTCTGCTTGTGGAGAGCTCGGAAACCGCGCCTAGCCGCTGTTCGCAGCCAGTCAGCAGCATGCAGCCTCTGGGAGTACTAGGCGCGGCCAAAAGTCGCTTTCTCGCTTCCCAGGCTAAGAGAAGCACTTTCCGTGCTGCAAACAGCTTCTCTGCTTGTGGTGAGCTCGGAAACAGCGTTTAACGCTGTTCCAAGCCTGCCTGCAAGCGAACCGGCGGAGAGTGCACTCGGCGCGGCCAAACGGCGTTTGCTCGCTTCCCAGGCTAGGAGAAGCACTTGCCGTGCTGCAAACAGCTTCTCTGCCTGTGGAGAGCTCGGAAACAGCGTTTGACGCTGTTCCGAGCCTGCCTGCGAGCGAAGCGCCGGAGAGTGCACTAGGCGCGGCCAAACGGCGTTTGCTCGCTTCCCAGGCTAGGAGAAGCACTTGCCGTGCTGCAAACAGCTTCTCTGCCTGTGGAGAGCTCGGAAACAGCGTTTGACGCTGTTCCAAGCCTGCCTGCGAGCGATCCGCCGGAGAGTGCACTCGGCGCGGCCAAACGGCGTTTGCTCGCTTCCCAGGCTAGGAGAAGCACTTGCCGTGCTGCAAACAGCTTCTCTGCCTGTGGAGAGCTCGGAAACAGCGTTTGACGCTGTTCCAAGCCTGCCTGCGAGCGAAGCGCCGGAGAGTGCACTCGGCGCGGCCAAACGGCGTTTGCTCGCTTCCCAGGCTAGGAGAAGCACTTGCCGTGCTGCAAACAGCTTTTCTGCCTGTGGAGAGCTCGGAAACAGCGTTTGACGCTGTTCCAAGCCTGCCTGCGAGCGAACCGCCGGTGAGTGCACTCGGCGCGGCCAAACGGCGTTTGCTCGCTTCCCAGGCTAGGAGAAGCACTTGCCGTGCTGCAAACAGCTTCTCTGCCTGTGGAGAGCTCGGAAACAGCGTTTGACGCTGTTCCAAGCCTGCCTGCAAGCGAACCGCCGGAGAGTGCACTAGACGCGGCCAAACGGCGTTTTCTCGCTTCCCAGGCTAGGAGAAGCGTTTTCCGTGCTGCAAACAGCTTCTCTGCTTGTGGGGAGCTCGGAAACAGCGTTTGACGCTGTTCCAAGCCTGCCTGCAAGCGAACCGGCGGAGAGTGCACTAGACGCGGCCAAACGGCGTTTTCTCGCTTCCCAGGCTAGGAGAAGCGTTTTCCGTGCTGCAAACAGCTTCTCTGCTTGTGGGGAGCTCGGAAACAGCGTTTGACGCTGTTCCAAGCCTGCCTGCAAGCGAACCGGCGGAGAGTGCACTAGACGCGGCCAAACGGCGTTTTCTCGCTTCCCAGGCTAGGAGAAGCGTTTTCCGTGCTGCAAACAGCTTCTCTGCTTGTGGAGAGCTCGGTAACGGTGCCTAGTGCTGTTCCAAGCCTGCCTGCAAGCGAACCGCCGGAGAGTGCACTAAGCGCGGCCAAACGGCGTTTTCTCGCTTCCCAGGCTAGGAGAAGCGTTTTCCGTGCTGCAAACAGCTTCTCTGCTTGTGGAGAGCTTGGAAACCGCGCCTACCGCTGTTCGCAGCCAACCTGCGGCGTACTGCCGGAGAAAGCACGAGGCGCGGCCAAAAGGCGTTTTCTCGCTTCCCAGGCTAAGAGAAGCCCTTTCCGTTCTGCAAACAGCTTCTCTGCTTGTGGAGAGCTCGGAAACCGCGCCTAGCCGCTGTTCGCAGCCAGCCAGCAGCATGCAGCCTCTGGGAGTACTAGGCGCGGCCAAAAGTCGCTTTCTCGCTTCCCAGGCTAAGAGAAGCACTTGCCGTGCTGCAAACAGCTTCTCTGCCTGTGGAGAGCTCGGAAACAGCGTTTGACGCTGTTCCGAGCCTGCCTGCGAGCGAAGCGCCGGAGAGTGCACTCGGCGCGGCCAAACGGCGTTTGCTCGCTTCCCAGGCTAGGAGAAGCACTTGCCGTGCTGCAAACAGCTTCTCTGCCTGTGGAGAGCTCGGAAACAGCGTTTGACGCTGTTCCGAGCCTGCCTGCGAGCGAAGCGCCGGAGAGTGCACTCGGCGCGGCCAAACGGCGTTTGCTCGCTTCCCAGGCTAGGAGAAGCACTTGCCGTGCTGCAAACAGCTTCTCTGCCTGTGGAGAGCTCGGAAACAGCGTTTGACGCTGTTCCAAGCCTGCCTGCGAGCGAAGCGCCGGAGAGTGCACTCGGCGCGGCCAAACGGCGTTTGCTCGCTTCCCAGGCTAGGAGAAGCACTTGCCGTGCTGCAAACAGCTTCTCTGCCTGTGGAGAGCTCGGAAACAGCGTTTGACGCTGTTCCAAGCCTGCCTGCGAGCGAACCGCCGGAGAGTGCACTCGGCGCGGCCAAACGGCGTTTGCTCGCTTCCCAGGCTAGGAGAAGCACTTGCCGTGCTGCAAACAGCTTCTCTGCCTGTGGAGAGCTCGGAAACAGCGTTTGACGCTGTTCCAAGCCTGCCTGCGAGCGAACCGCCGTAAAGTGCACTCGGCGCGGCCAAACGGCGTTTGCTCGCTTCCCAGGCTAGGAGAAGCACTTGCCGTGCTGCAAACAGCTTCTCTGCCTGTGGAGAGCTCGGAAACAGCGTTTGACGCTGTTCCAAGCCTGCCTGCGAGCGAAGCGCCGGAGAGTGCACTCGGCGCGGCCAAACGGCGTTTGCTCGCTTCCCAGGCTAGGAGAAGCACTTGCCGTGCTGCAAACAGCTTCTCTGCCTGTGGAGAGCTCGGAAACAGCGTTTGACGCTGTTCCGAGCCTGCCTGCGAGCGAAGCGCCGGAGAGTGCACTCGGCGCGGCCAAACGGCGTTTGCTCGCTTCCCAGGCTAGGAGAAGCACTTGCCGTGCTGCAAAGAGCTTCTCTGCCTGTGGAGAGCTCGGAAACAGCGTTTGACGCTGTTCCAAGCCTGCCTGCGAGCGAAGCGCCGGAGAGTGCACTCGGCGCGGCCAAACGGCGTTTGCTCGCTTCCCAGGCTAGGAGAAGCACTTGCCGTGCTGCAAACAGCTTCTCTGCCTGTGGAGAGCTCGGAAACAGCGTTTGACGCTGTTCCAAGCCTGCCTGCGAGCGAAGCGCCGGAGAGTGCACTCGGCGCGGCCAAACGGCGTTTGCTCGCTTCCCAGGCTAGGAGAAGCACTTGCCGTGCTGCAAACAGCTTCTCTGCCTGTGGAGAGCTCGGAAACAGCGTTTGACGCTGTTCCAAGCCTGCCTGCAAGCGAACCGGCGGAGAGTGCACTAGACGCGGCCAAACGGCGTTTTCTCGCTTCCCAGGCTAGGAGGAGCACTTTCCGTGCTGCAAACAGCTTCTCTGCTTGTGGGGAGCTCGGAAACAGCGTTTGACGCTGTTCCAAGCCTGCCTGCAAGCGAACCGGCGGAGAGTGCACTAGACGCGGCCAAACGGCGTTTTCTCGCTTCCCAGGCTAGGAGAAGCGTTTTCCGTGCTGCAAACAGCTTCTCTGCTTGTGGAGAGCTCGGTAACGGTGCCTAGTGCTGTTCCAAGCCTGCCTGCAAGCGAACCGCCGGAGAGTGCACTAAGCGCGGCCAAACGGCGTTTTCTCGCTTCCCAGGCTAGGAGAAGCGTTTTCCGTGCTGCAAACAGCTTCTCTGCTTGTGGAGAGCTTGGAAACCGCGCCTACCGCTGTTCGCAGCCAACCTGCGGCGTACTGCCGGAGAAAGCACGAGGCGCGGCCAAAAGGCGTTTTCTCGCTTCCCAGGCTAAGAGAAGCCCTTTCCGTTCTGCAAACAGCTTCTCTGCTTGTGGAGAGCTCGGAAACCGCGCCTAGCCGCTGTTCGCAGCCAGCCAGCAGCATGCAGCCTCTGGGAGTACTAGGCGCGGCCAAAAGTCGCTTTCTCGCTTCCCAGGCTAAGAGAAGCACTTTCCGTGCTGCAAACAGCTTCTCTGCCTGTGGGGAGCTCGGAAACAGCGTTTGACGCTGTTCCAAGCCTGCCTGCAAGCGAACCGGCGGAGAGTGCACTAGACGCGGCCAAACGGCGTTTGCTCGCTTCCCAGGCTAGGAGAAGCACTTGCCGTGCTGCAAACAGCTTCTCTGCCTGTGGAGAGCTCGGAAACAGCGTTTGACGCTGTTCCAAGCCTGCCTGCGAGCGAACCGCCGGTGAGTGCACTCGGCGCGGCCAAACGGCGTTTGCTCGCTTCCCAGGCTAGGAGAAGCACTTGCCGTGCTGCAAACAGCTTCTCTGCCTGTGGAGAGCTCGGAAACAGCGTTTGACGCTGTTCCAAGCCTGCCTGCGAGCGAACCGCCGGAGAGTGCACTCGGCGCGGCCAAACGGCGTTTGCTCGCTTCCCAGGCTAGGAGAAGCACTTGCCGTGCTGCAAACAGCTTCTCTGCCTGTGGAGATCTCGGAAACAGCGTTTCACGCTGTTCCGAGCCTGCCTGCGAGCGAACCGCCGGAGAGTGCACTCGGCGCGGCCAAACGGCGTTTGCTCGCTTCCCAGGCTAGGAGAAGCACTTGCCGTGCTGCAAACAGCTTCTCTGCCTGTGGAGAGCTCGGAAACAGCGTTTGACGCTGTTCCGAGCCTGCCTGCGAGCGAAGCGCCGGAGAGTGCACTCGGCGCGGCCAAACGGCGTTTGCTCGCTTCCCAGGCTAGGAGAAGCACTTGCCGTGCTGCAAACAGCTTCTCTGCCTGTGGAGAGCTCGGAAACAGCGTTTGACGCTGTTCCGAGCCTGCCTGCGAGCGAAGCGCCGGAGAGTGCACTCGGCGCGGCCAAACGGCGTTTGCTCGCTTCCCAGGCTAGGAGAAGCACTTGCCGTGCTGCAAAGAGCTTCTCTGCCTGTGGAGAGCTCGGAAACAGCGTTTGACGCTGTTCCAAGCCTGCCTGCGAGCGAAGCGCCGGAGAGTGCACTCGGCGCGGCCAAACGGCGTTTGCTCGCTTCCCAGGCTAGGAGAAGCACTTGCCGTGCTGCAAACAGCTTCTCTGCCTGTGGAGAGCTCGGAAACAGCGTTTGACGCTGTTCCAAGCCTGCCTGCGAGCGAAGCGCCGGAGAGTGCACTCGGCGCGGCCAAACGGCGTTTGCTCGCTTCCCAGGCTAGGAGAAGCACTTGCCGTGCTGCAAACAGCTTCTCTGCCTGTGGAGAGCTCGGAAACAGCGTTTGACGCTGTTCCAAGCCTGCCTGCAAGCGAACCGGCGGAGAGTGCACTAGACGCGGCCAAACGGCGTTTTCTCGCTTCCCAGGCTAGGAGGAGCACTTTCCGTGCTGCAAACAGCTTCTCTGCTTGTGGGGAGC
Organism: Chamaea fasciata; assembly: GCF_029207755.1. NCBI lineage: Eukaryota > Metazoa > Chordata > Aves > Passeriformes > Sylviidae > Chamaea > Chamaea fasciata. The sequence continues at coordinate 51,941 of NW_027094737.1, forward strand.
TCGGAAACAGCGTTTGACGCTGTTCCAAGCCTGCCTGCAAGCGAACCGGCGGAGAGTGCACTAGACGCGGCCAAACGGCGTTTTCTCGCTTCCCAGGCTAGGAGAAGCGTTTTCCGTGCTGCAAACAGCTTCTCTGCTTGTGGAGAGCTCGGTAACGGTGCCTAGTGCTGTTCCAAGCCTGCCTGCAAGCGAACCGCCGGAGAGTGCACTAAGCGCGGCCAAACGGCGTTTTCTCGCTTCCCAGGCTAGGAGAAGCGTTTTCCGTGCTGCAAACAGCTTCTCTGCTTGTGGAGAGCTCGGAAACCGCGCCTAGCCGCTGTTCGCAGCCAGCCAGCAGCATGCAGCCTCTGGGAGTACTAGGCGCGGCCAAAAGTCGCTTTCTCGCTTCCCAGGCTAAGAGAAGCACTTTCCGTGCTGCAAACAGCTTCTCTGCTTGTGGTGAGCTCGGAAACAGCGTTTAACGCTGTTCCAAGCCTGCCAGCAAGCGAACCGCCGGAGAGTGCACTAGGCGCGGCCAAACGGCGTTTTCTCGCTTCCCAGGCTAGGAGGAGCACTTTCCGTGCTGCAAACAGCTTCTCTGCTTGTGGGGAGCTCGGAAACAGCGTTTGACGCTGTTCCAAGCCTGCCTGCAAGCGAACCGGCGGAGAGTGCACTAGACGCGGCCAAACGGCGTTTTCTCGCTTCCCAGGCTAGGAGAAGCGTTTTCCGTGCTGCAAACAGCTTCTCTGCTTGTGGGGAGCTCGGAAACAGCGTTTGACGCTGTTCCAAGCCTGCCTGCAAGCGAACCGGCGGAGAGTGCACTAGACGCGGCCAAACGGCGTTTTCTCGCTTCCCAGGCTAGGAGAAGCGTTTTCCGTGCTGCAAACAGCTTCTCTGCTTGTGGGGAGCTCGGAAACAGCGTTTGACGCTGTTCCAAGCCTGCCTGCAAGCGAACCGGCGGAGAGTGCACTAGACGCGGCCAAACGGCGTTTTCTCGCTTCCCAGGCTAGGAGAAGCGTTTTCCGTGCTGCAAACAGCTTCTCTGCTTGTGGGGAGCTCGGAAACAGCGTTTGACGCTGTTCCGAACCTGCCTGCAAGCGAACCGGCGGAGAGTGCACTAGACGCGGCCAAACGGCGTTTTCTCGCTTCCCAGGCTAGGAGGAGCACTTTCCGTGCTGCAAACAGCTTCTCTGCTTGTGGGCAGCTCGGAAACAGCGTTTGACGCTGTTCCAAGCCTGCCTGCAAGCGAACCGCCGGAGAGTGCACTAGACGCGGCCAAACGGCGTTTTCTCGCTTCCCAGGCTAGGAGAAGCGTTTTTCCGTGCTGCAAACAGCTTCTCTGCTTGTGGGGAGCTCGGAAACAGCGTTTGACGCTGTTCCAAGCCTGCCTGCAAGCGAACCGCCGGAGAGTGCACTAGACGCGGCCAAACGGCGTTTTCTCGCTTCCCAGGCTAGGAGAAGCGTTTTCCGTGCTGCAAACATCTTCTCTGCTTGTGGGGAGCTCGGAAACAGCGTTTGACGCTGTTCCAAGCCTGCCTGCAAGCGAACCGCCGGAGAGTGCACTAGACGCGGCCAAACGGCGTTTTCTCGCTTCCCAGGCTAGGAGAAGCGTTTTCCGTGCTGCAAACAGCTTCTCTGCTTGTGGGGAGCTCGGAAACAGCGTTTGACGCTGTTCCAAGCCTGCCTGCAAGCGAACCGGCGGAGAGTGCACTAGACGCGGCCAAACGGCGTTTTCTCGCTTCCCAGGCTAGGAGAAGCGTTTTCCGTGCTGCAAACAGCTTCTCTGCTTGTGGAGAGCTCGGTAACGGTGCCTAGTGCTGTTCCAAGCCTGCATTCAAGCGAACCGCCGGAGAGTGCACTAAGCGCGGCCAAACGGCGTTTTCTCGCTTCCCAGGCTAGGAGAAGCGTTTTCCGTGCTGCAAACAGCTTCTCTGCTTGTGGAGAGCTTGGAAACCGCGCCTACCGCTGTTCGCAGCCAACCTGCGGCGTAATGCCGGAGAAAGCACGAGGCGCGGCCAAAAGGCGTTTTCTCGCTTCCCAGGCTAAGAGAAGCCCTTTCCGTTCTGCAAACAGCTTCTCTGCTTGTGGAGAGCTCGGAAACCGCGCCTAGCCGCTGTTCGCAGCCAGTCAGCAGCATGCAGCCTCTGGGAGTACTAGGCGCGGCCAAAAGTCGCTTTCTCGCTTCCCAGGCTAAGAGAAGCACTTTCCGTGCTGCAAACAGCTTCTCTGCTTGTGGTGAGCTCGGAAACAGCGTTTAACGCTGTTCCAAGCCTGCCTGCAAGCGAACGGGCGGAGAGTGCACTCGGCGCGGCCAAACGGCGTTTGCTCGCTTCCCAGGCTAGGAGAAGCACTTGCCGTGCTGCAAACAGCTTCTCTGCCTGTGGAGAGCTCGGAAACAGCGTTTGACGCTGTTCCGAGCCTGCCTGGAGCGAAGCGCCGGAGAGTGCACTAGGCGCGGCCAAACGGCGTTTGCTCGCTTCCCAGGCTAGGAGAAGCACTTGCCGTGCTGCAAACAGCTTCTCTGCCTGTGGAGAGCTCGGAAACAGCGTTTGACGCTGTTCCAAGCCTGCCTGCGAGCGATCCGCCGGAGAGTGCACTCGGCGCGGCCAAACGGCGTTTGCTCGCTTCCCAGGCTAGGAGAAGCACTTGCCGTGCTGCAAACAGCTTCTCTGCCTGTGGAGAGCTCGGAAACAGCGTTTGACGCTGTTCCAAGCCTGCCTGCGAGCGAAGCGCCGGAGAGTGCACTCGGCGCGGCCAAACGGCGTTTGCTCGCTTCCCAGGCTAGGAGAAGCACTTGCCGTGCTGCAAACAGCTTCTCTGCCTGTGGAGAGCTCGGAAACAGCGTTTGACGCTGTTCCAAGCCTGCCTGCGAGCGAACCGCCGGTGAGTGCACTCGGCGCGGCCAAACGGCGTTTGCTCGCTTCCCAGGCTAGGAGAAGCACTTGCCGTGCTGCAAACAGCTTCTCTGCCTGTGGAGAGCTCGGAAACAGCGTTTGACGCTGTTCCAAGCCTGCCTGCAAGCGAACCGCCGGAGAGTGCACTAGACGCGGCCAAACGGCGTTTTCTCGCTTCCCAGGCTAGGAGGAGCACTTTCCGTGCTGCAAACAGCTTCTCTGCTTGTGGGGAGCTCGGAAACAGCGTTTGACGCTGTTCCAAGCCTGCCTGCAAGCGAACCGGCGGAGAGTGCACTAGACGCGGCCAAACGGCGTTTTCTCGCTTCCCAGGCTAGGAGAAGCGTTTTCCGTGCTGCAAACAGCTTCTCTGCTTGTGGGGAGCTCGGAAACAGCGTTTGACGCTGTTCCAAGCCTGCCTGCAAGCGAACCGGCGGAGAGTGCACTAGACGCGGCCAAACGGCGTTTTCTCGCTTCCCAGGCTAGGAGAAGCGTTTTCCGTGCTGCAAACAGCTTCTCTGCTTGTGGGGAGCTCGGAAACAGCGTTTGACGCTGTTCCAAGCCTGCCTGCAAGCGAACCGGCGGAGAGTGCACTAGACGCGGCCAAACGGCGTTTTCTCGCTTCCCAGGCTAGGAGAAGCGTTTTCCGTGCTGCAAACAGCTTCTCTGCTTGTGGGGAGCTCGGAAACAGCGTTTGACGCTGTTCCAAGCCTGCCTGCAAGCGAACCGGCGGAGAGTGCACTAGACGCGGCCAAACGGCGTTTTCTCGCTTCCCAGGCTAGGAGAAGCGTTTTCCGTGCTGCAAACAGCTTCTCTGCTTGTGGAGAGCTCGGTAACGGTGCCTAGTGCTGTTCCAAGCCTGCCTGCAAGCGAACCGCCGGAGAGTGCACTAAGCGCGGCCAAACGGCGTTTTCTCGCTTCCCAGGCTAGGAGAAGCGTTTTCCGTGCTGCAAACAGCTTCTCTGCTTGTGGAGAGCTTGGAAACCGCGCCTACCGCTGTTCGCAGCCAACCTGCGGCGTACTGCCGGAGAAAGCACGAGGCGCGGCCAAAAGGCGTTTTCTCGCTTCCCAGGCTAAGAGAAGCCCTTTCCGTTCTGCAAACAGCTTCTCTGCTTGTGGAGAGCTCGGAAACCGCGCCTAGCCGCTGTTCGCAGCCAGCCAGCAGCATGCAGCCTCTGGGAGTACTAGGCGCGGCCAAAAGTCGCTTTCTCGCTTCCCAGGCTAAGAGAAGCACTTGCCGTGCTGCAAACAGCTTCTCTGCCTGTGGAGAGCTCGGAAACAGCGTTTGACGCTGTTCCGAGCCTGCCTGCGAGCGAAGCGCCGGAGAGTGCACTCGGCGCGGCCAAACGGCGTTTGCTCGCTTCCCAGGCTAGGAGAAGCACTTGCCGTGCTGCAAACAGCTTCTCTGCCTGTGGAGAGCTCGGAAACAGCGTTTGACGCTGTTCCGAGCCTGCCTGCGAGCGAAGCGCCGGAGAGTGCACTCGGCGCGGCCAAACGGCGTTTGCTCGCTTCCCAGGCTAGGAGAAGCACTTGCCGTGCTGCAAACAGCTTCTCTGCCTGTGGAGAGCTCGGAAACAGCGTTTGACGCTGTTCCAAGCCTGCCTGCGAGCGAAGCGCCGGAGAGTGCACTCGGCGCGGCCAAACGGCGTTTGCTCGCTTCCCAGGCTAGGAGAAGCACTTGCCGTGCTGCAAACAGCTTCTCTGCCTGTGGAGAGCTCGGAAACAGCGTTTGACGCTGTTCCAAGCCTGCCTGCGAGCGAACCGCCGGAGAGTGCACTCGGCGCGGCCAAACGGCGTTTGCTCGCTTCCCAGGCTAGGAGAAGCACTTGCCGTGCTGCAAACAGCTTCTCTGCCTGTGGAGAGCTCGGAAACAGCGTTTGACGCTGTTCCAAGCCTGCCTGCGAGCGAACCGCCGTAAAGTGCACTCGGCGCGGCCAAACGGCGTTTGCTCGCTTCCCAGGCTAGGAGAAGCACTTGCCGTGCTGCAAACAGCTTCTCTGCCTGTGGAGAGCTCGGAAACAGCGTTTGACGCTGTTCCAAGCCTGCCTGCGAGCGAACCGCCGTAAAGTGCACTCGGCGCGGCCAAACGGCGTTTGCTCGCTTCCCAGGCTAGGAGAAGCACTTGCCGTGCTGCAAACAGCTTCTCTGCCTGTGGAGAGCTCGGAAACAGCGTTTGACGCTGTTCCAAGCCTGCCTGCGAGCGAAGCGCCGGAGAGTGCACTCGGCGCGGCCAAACGGCGTTTGCTCGCTTCCCAGGCTAGGAGAAGCACTTGCCGTGCTGCAAACAGCTTCTCTGCCTGTGGAGAGCTCGGAAACAGCGTTTGACGCTGTTCCGAGCCTGCCTGCGGGCGAACCGCCGGAGAGTGCACTCGGCGCGGCCAAACGGCGTTTGCTCGCTTCCCAGGCTAGGAGAAGCACTTGCCGTGCTGCAAACAGCTTCTCTGCCTGTGGAGAGCTCGGAAACAGCGTTTGACGCTGTTCCAAGCCTGCCTGCGAGCGAACCGCCAGAGAGTGCACTCGGCGCGGCCAAACGGCGTTTGCTCGCTTCCCAGGCTAGGAGAAGCACTTGCCGTGCTGCAAACAGCTTCTCTGCCTGTGGAGAGCTCGGAAACAGCGTTTGACGCTGTTCCAAGCCTGCCTGCGAGCGAACCGCCGGTGAGTGCACTCGGCGCGGCCAAACGGCGTTTTCTCGCTTCCCAGGCTAGGAGAAGCACTTGCCGTGCTGCAAACAGCTTCTCTGCCTGTGGAGAGCTCGGAAACAGCGTTTGACGCTGTTCCAAGCCTGCCTGCAAGCGAACCGGCGGAGAGTGCACTAGACGCGGCCAAACGGCGTTTTCTCGCTTCCCAGGCTAGGAGAAGCGTTTTCCGTGCTGCAAACAGCTTCTCTGCTTGTGGAGAGCTCGGTAACGGTGCCTAGTGCTGTTCCAAGCCTGCCTGCAAGCGAACCGCCGGAGAGTGCACTAAGCGCGGCCAAACGGCGTTTTCTCGCTTCCCAGGCTAGGAGAAGCGTTTTCCGTGCTGCAAACAGCTTCTCTGCTTGTGGAGAGCTTGGAAACCGCGCCTACCGCTGTTCGCAGCCAACCTGCGGCGTACTGCCGGAGAAAGCACGAGGCGCGGCCAAAAGGCGTTTTCTCGCTTCCCAGGCTAAGAGAAGCCCTTTCCGTTCTGCAAACAGCTTCTCTGCTTGTGGAGAGCTCGGAAACCGCGCCTAGCCGCTGTTCGCAGCCAGCCAGCAGCATGCAGCCTCTGGGAGTACTAGGCGCGGCCAAAAGTCGCTTTCTCGCTTCCCAGGCTAAGAGAAGCACTTTCCGTGCTGCAAACAGCTTCTCTGCTTGTGGTGAGCTCGGAAACAGCGTTTAACGCTGTTCCAAGCCTGCCAGCAAGCGAACCGGCGGAGAGTGCACTAGACGCGGCCAAACGGCGTTTTCTCGCTTCCCAGGCTAGGAGAAGCGTTTTCCGTGCTGCAAACAGCTTCTCTGCTTGTGGGGAGCTCGGAAACAGCGTTTGACGCTGTTCCAAGCCTGCCTGCAAGCGAACCGGCGGAGAGTGCACTAGACGCGGCCAAACGGCGTTTGCTCGCTTCCCAGGCTAGGAGAAGCACTTGCCGTGCTGCAAACAGCTTCTCTGCCTGTGGAGAGCTCGGAAACAGCGTTTGACGCTGTTCCAAGCCTGCCTGCGAGCGAACCGCCGTAAAGTGCACTCGGCGCGGCCAAACGGCGTTTGCTCGCTTCCCAGGCTAGGAGAAGCACTTGCCGTGCTGCAAACAGCTTCTCTGCCTGTGGAGAGCTCGGAAACAGCGTTTGACGCTGTTCCAAGCCTGCCTGCGAGCGAAGCGCCGGAGAGTGCACTCGGCGCGGCCAAACGGCGTTTGCTCGCTTCCCAGGCTAGGAGAAGCACTTGCCGTGCTGCAAACAGCTTCTCTGCCTGTGGAGAGCTCGGAAACAGCGTTTGACGCTGTTCCGAGCCTGCCTGCGAGCGAACCGCCGGAGAGTGCACTCGGCGCGGCCAAACGGCGTTTGCTCGCTTCCCAGGCTAGGAGAAGCACTTGCCGTGCTGCAAACAGCTTCTCTGCCTGTGGAGAGCTCGGAAACAGCGTTTGACGCTGTTCCAAGCCTGCCTGCGAGCGAACCGCCAGAGAGTGCACTCGGCGCGGCCAAACGGCGTTTGCTCGCTTCCCAGGCTAGGAGAAGCACTTGCCGTGCTGCAAACAGCTTCTCTGCCTGTGGAGAGCTCGGAAACAGCGTTTGACGCTGTTCCAAGCCTGCCTGCGAGCGAACCGCCGGTGAGTGCACTCGGCGCGGCCAAACGGCGTTTTCTCGCTTCCCAGGCTAGGAGAAGCACTTGCCGTGCTGCAAACAGCTTCTCTGCCTGTGGAGAGCTCGGAAACAGCGTTTGACGCTGTTCCAAGCCTGCCTGCAAGCGAA
>NW_027094738.1:0-59218 GCF_029207755.1 Chamaea fasciata
CAACTCCCTCTGCCGGGCACCAGGCCTCGGCCACCTACAATCCCGAACGGAACAGGATTTCTTCCTGATGCAAGCTGCCTTAAACAGGAAGACTATCTTCCCTTGGAGGGCCAAAGGCCTCCTACAAACTGACATCAGGCACCTGGGCAGCTGACTTTATTTACCCCTGGAAACAGGCCATCCTTTGTGCCCAACTCCCTCTGCTGGGCACCAGGACTCTCCCACCTACAATCTTGAACGGAACAGGATTTCTTCCAGATGCAAGCTGCCACAAGCAGGAAGCCTGGCTTCCCATGGAGGGCCAAAGGCCTCCTACAAACTGACATCAGGCACCTGGGCAGCTGACTTTACTTACCCCTGGAAACAGGACATCCTTTGTGCCAAACACCCTCTGCCGGGCACCAGACCTCGGCCACCTACAATCCCGAACGGAACAGGCTTTCTTCCAGATGCATGCTGCCACAAGCTGGAAGAGTGGCTTTCCATGGAGGACCAAAGGCCTCCTACAAACTGACATCAGTCACCTGGGCAGCTGACTTTACTTTCCTCATGAAACAGGCCATCATTTGTTCCTAACTCCTTCTGCTGGGCACCTGGCCTCGGCCACCTACAATCCCGAACGAAACAGGATTTCTTCCAGATTCAAGCTGCCACAAACTGGAAACGTGACTTCCCATGGAGGGCCAAAGGCCTCCTACAAACTGACATCAGGCACCTGGGGAGCTGACTTTACTTACCCCTGGAAACAGGCCATCATTTGTGCTCAACTCCCTCTGCCGGGCACCAGGCCTTGGCCCCCTGCAATCCCGAACGGAACACGAGTTCTTCCAGATGCAAGCTGCCACAAGCTGGAAACGTGGCTTCACTTGGAGGGCCAAAGGCCTCCTACAAACTGACATCAGGCACCTGGGCAGCTGACTTTACTTACCCCTGGAAACAGGCCATCCTTTGTGCCCAACTCCCTCTGCCGGGCACCTGGCCGCGGCCACCTACAATCCCGAACGGAACAGGATTTCTTCCCGATGCAAGCTGCCACTAGCTGGAAGCCTGGCTTCCCATGGAGGACCAAAGGCCTCCTACAAACTGATATCAGGCACTTGGGCAGCTGACTTTACTTTCCTCATGAAACAGGCCATCATTTGTGCCTACCTACCTCTACTGGGAACCTGGCCTCGGCCAACTACAATCCCGAACGGAACAGGATTTCTTCCAGATGCAAGCTGCCACAAACTGGAAGCCTGGCTTCCCTTGGAGGGCCAAAGGCCTCCTACAAACTGACATCAGGCACCTGGGCAGCTGACTTTACTTACCCCTGGAAACAGCCCATCCTTTGTGCCCAACTCCCCTGACGGGCCCACAGCTTTGGCCACCTAGAATCCCGAACGGAACACGATTTCTTCCCGATGCAAGCTGCCACTGGCTGGAAGCCTGGCTTCCCATGGAGGACCAAAGGCCTCCTACAAACTGATATCAGGCACTTGGGCAGCTGACTTTACTTTCCTCATGAAACAGGCCATCATTTGTGCCCAACTCCCTCTGCTGGGAACCTGGCCTCGGCCACCTACAATCCCGAACGGAACAGAATTTCTTCCAGATGCAAGCTGCCTTGAACATAAAGACTAGCTTCCCTTGGAGGGCCAAAGGCCTCCTACAAACTGACATCAGGCACCTGGGCAGCTGACTTTACTTACCCCTGGAAACAGCCCATCCTTTGTGTTCAACTCCCTCAGCCAGCCACCCAGCTCCGACCACCTACAATCTCGAACGGAACAGGATTTCTTCCAGATGCAAGCTGCCACAAGCTGGAAACGTGGCTTCACTTGGAGGGCCAAAGGCCTCCTACAAACTGACATCAGGCACTTGGGCAGCTGACTTTACTTACCCCTGGAAACAGGACATCCTTTGTGCCCAACTCCCTCAGCCGGGCACCCTGCTCCGGACACCTACAATCCCGAACGGAACAGGATTTCTTCCAGATGGAAGCTGCCTTAAACAGGAAGACTAGCTTCCATTGGAGGGCCAAAGGCCTCCTACAAACTGACATCAGGCACCTGGGCAGCTGACTTTATTTACCCCTGGAAACAGGCCATCCTTTGTGCCCAACTCCCTCTGCCGGGCACCAGGCCTCGCCCACCTACAATCTTGAACGGAACAGGATTTCTTCCAGATGCAAGCTGCCACAAGCAGGAAGCCTGGCTTCCCATGGAGGGCCAAAGGCGTCCTACATACTGACATCAGGCACCTGGGCAGCTGACTTTACTTTCCTCATGAAACAGGCCATCATTTGTGCCCAACTCCGTCTGCCGGGCACCTGGCCTCGGCCACCTACAATCCCGAACGGAACAGGATTTCTTCCAGATACAAGCTGCCACAAACTGGAAGCCTGGCTTCCCTTGGAGGGCCAAAGGACTCCTACAAACTGACATCAGGCACCTGGGCAGCTGACTTTACTTACCCCTGGAAACAGCCCATCCTTTGTGTTCAACTCCCTCAGCCAGGCACCCAGCTCCGACCACCTACAATCCCAAACGGAACAGGATTTCTTCCAGATGCAAGCTGCCACAAGCTGGAAACGTGACTTCACTTGGAGGGCCAAAGGCCTCCTACAAACTGACATCAGGCACTTGGGCAGCTGACTTTACTTACCCCTGGAAACAGGACATCCTTTGTGCCCAACTCCCTCTGCCGGGCACCAGGCCTCGGCCACCTACAATCCCGAACGGAACAGGATTTCTTCCTGATGCAAGCTGCCTTAAACAGGAAGACTATCTTCCCTTGGAGGGCCAAAGGCCTCCTACAAACTGACATCAGGCACCTGGGCAGCTGACTTTATTTACCCCTGGAAACAGGCCATCCTTTGTGCCCAACTCCCTCTGCTGGGCACCAGGACTCTCCCACCTACAATCTTGAACGGAACAGGATTTCTTCCAGATGCAAGCTGCCACAAGCAGGAAGCCTGGCTTCCCATGGAGGGCCAAAGGCCTCCTACAAACTGACATCAGGCACCTGGGCAGCTGACTTTACTTACCCCTGGAAACAGGACATCCTTTGTGCCAAACACCCTCTGCCGGGCACCAGACCTCGGCCACCTACAATCCCGAACGGAACAGGCTTTCTTCCAGATGCATGCTGCCACAAGCTGGAAGAGTGGCTTTCCATGGAGGACCAAAGGCCTCCTACAAACTGACATCAGGCACCTGGGCAGCTGACTTTACTTTCCTCATGAAACAGGCCATCATTTGTGCCCAACTCCCTCTGCTGGGCACCTGGCCTCGGCCACCTACAATCCCGAACGAAACAGGATTTCTTCCAGATGCAAGCTGCCACAAACTGGAAGCCTGGCTTCCCATGGAGGGCCAAAGGCCTCCTACAAACTGACATCAGGCACCTGGGCAGCTGACATAACTTACCCCTGGAAACAGCCCATCCTTTGTGTCCAACTCCCTCCGCCGGGCACCCAGCTCCGGACTCCTACAATCCCGAACAAAACAGGATTTCTACCAGATGCAAGCTGCCACAAGCAGGAAGCCTGGCTTCCCATGGAGGGCCAAAGGCCTCCTACAAACTGACATCAGGCACCTCGGCAGCTGACTTTACTTACCCCTGGAAACAGCCCATCCTTTGTGCCCCACTCCCCTGTCGGGCCCACAGCTTTGGCCACCTACAATCCCGAACGGAACAGGAGATCTTCCAGATGCAAGCTGCCACAAGCTGGAAACGTGGCTTCACTTGGAGGGCCAAAGGCCTCCTACAAACTGACATCAGGTACGTGGGCAGCTGACTTTACTTACCCCTGGAAACAGGCCATCCTTTGTGCCCAACTCCCTCTGCCGGGAACCTGGCCTCTGCCACCTACAATCCCGAACGGAACAGGATTTCTTCCCGATGCAAGCTGCCACTAGCTGGAAGCGTGGCTTCCCATGGAGGACCAAAGGCCTCCTACAAACTGACATCAGGCACTTGGGCAGCTGACTTTACTTTCCTCATGAAACAGGCCATCATTTGTGCCCAACTCCCTCTGCTGGGAACCTGGCCTCGGCCACCTACAATCCCGAACGGAACATGATTTCTTCCAGATGCAAGCTGCCACAAACTGGAAGCCTGGCTTTTCTTGGAGGGCCAAAGGCCTCCTACAAACTGACATAAGGCATCTGGGCAGCTGACTTTACTTACCCGTGGAAACAGCCCATTTTTTGTGTCCAATACCCTCACCCAGGCACCCAGCTCCGGCCACCTACAATCCCGAACGGAACAGGATTTCTTCCAGATGCAAGCTGCCACAAGCTGGAAACGTGGCTTCACTTGGAGGGCCAAAGGCCTCCTACAAACTGACATCAGGCACCTGGGCAGCTGACTTTACTTACCCCTGGAAACAGGACATCCTTTGTGTCCAACTCCCTCAGCCAGGCACCCAGCTCCGGCAAACTACAATCCTGAACGGAACAGGATTTCTTCCAGATGCAAACTGCCACAAGCAGGAAGCCTGGCTTCCCATGGAGGGCCAAAGGCCTCCTACAAACTGACATCAGGCACCTGCGCAGCTGACTTTATTTACCCCTGGAAAGAGGCCATCCTTTGTGCCCAACTCCCTCTGCCGGGCACCAGGCCTCGCCCACCTACAATCTTGAACGGAACAGGATTTCTTCCAGATGCAAGCTGCCACAAGCAGGAAGCCTGGCTTCCCATGGAGGGCCAAAAGCCTCCTACAAACTGACATCAGGCACCTGGGCAGCTGACTTTACTTTCCTCATGAAACAGGCCATCATTTGTGCCCAACTCCCTCTGCCGGGCACCTGGCCTCGGCCACCTACAATCCCGAACGGAACAGGATTTCTTCCAGATACAAGCTGCCACAAACTTGAAGCCTGGCTTCCCTTGGAGGGCCAAATGACTCCTACAAACTGACATCAGGCACGTGGGCAGCAGACTTTACTTACGCCTGGAAACAGGCCATCCTTTGTGCCCAACTCCCTCTGCCGGGCACCTGGCCGCGGCCACCTACAATCCCGAACGGAACAGGATTTCTTCCCGATGCAAGCTGCCACTAGCTGGAAGCCTGGCTCCCCATGGAGGACCAAAGGCCTCCTACAAACTGACATCAGGCACTTGGGCAGCTGACTTTACTTTCCTCATGAAACAGGCCATCATTTGTTCCTACCTCCCTCTGCTGGGAACCTGGCCTCGGCCACCTACAATCCCGAACGGAACAGGATTTCTTCCAGATGCAAGCTGCCACAAACTGAAAGCCTGGCTTCCCTTGGAGGGCCAAAGGCCTCCTACAAACTGACATCAGGCACCTGGGCAGCTGACTTTACTTACCCCTGGAAACAGCCCATCCTTTGTGTTCAACTCCCTCAGCCAGGCACCCAGCTCCGACCACCTACAATCCCGAACGGAACAGGATTTCTTCCAGATGCAAGCTGCCACAAGCTGGAAACGTGGCTTCACTTGGAGGGCCAAAGGCCTCCTACAAACTGACATCAGGCACTTGGGCAGCTGACTTTACTTACCCCTGGAAACAGGACATCCTTTGTGCCCAACTCCCTCTGCCGGGCACCAGGCCTCGGCCACCTACAATCCCGAACGGAACAGTATTTCTTCCAGATGCAAGCTGCCTTAAACAGGAAGACTAGCTTCGCTTGGAGGGCCAAAGGCCTCCTACAAACTGAAATCAGGCACCTGGGCAGCTGACTTTATTTACCCCTGGAAACAGGCCATCCTTTGTGCCCAACTCCCTCTGCCGGGCACCAGGCCTCGCCCACCTACAATCTTGAACGGAACAGGATTTCTTCCAGATGCAAGCTGCCACAAGCAGGAAGCCTGGCTTCCCATGGAGGGCCAAAGGCCTCCTACAAACTGACATCAGGCACCTGGGCAGCTGACTTTACTTACCCCTGGAAACAGGACATCCTTTGTGCCCAACACCCTCTGCCGGGCACCAGGCCTCGGCCAACTACAATCCCGAACGGAACAGGATTTCTTCCAGATGCATGCTGCCACAAGCTGGAAGCATGGCTTTCCATGGAGGACTAAAGGCCTCCTACAAACTGACATCAGGCACCTGGGCAGCTGACTTTACTTTCCTCATGAAACAGGCCATCATTTGTGCCCAACTCCCTCTGCTGGGCACCTGGCCTCGGCCTCCTACAATCCCGAACGAAACAGGATTTCTTCCAGATGCAAGCTGCCACAAACTGGAAGCCTGGTTTCCCATGGAGGGCCAAAGGCCTCCTACAAACTGACATCAGGCACCTGGGCAGCTGACTTTACTTACCCCTGGAAACCGGCCATCATTTGTGCTCAACTCCCTCTGCCGGGAACCAGGCCTTGGCCCCTACAATCCCGAACGGAACAGGAGTTCTTCCAGATGCAAGCTGCCACAAGCAGGAAACCTGGCTTCCCATGGAGGGCCAAAGGCCTCCTACAAACTGACATCAGGCACCTGGGCAGCTGACTTTACTTACCCCTGGAAACAGCCCATCCTTTGTGTCCAACTCCCTCCGCCGGGCACCCAGCTCCGGACTCCTACAATCCCGAACAAAACAGGATTTCTTCCAGATGCAAGCTGCCACAAGCAGGAAGCCTGGCTTCCCATGGAGGGCCAAAGGCCTCCTACAAACTGACATCAGGCACCTGGGCAGCTGACTTTACTTACCCCTGGAAACAAGACCTGCTTTGTGCCCAACTCCCTCTGCCGGGCAGATGGCCTCGGCCACCTACAATCCCGAACGGAACCGGAGTTCTTCCAGATGCAAGCTGCCACAAGCTGGAAACGTGGCTTCACTTGGGGGCCAAAGGCCTCCTACAAACTGACATCAGGCACCTGGGCAGCTGACTTTACTTAACCCTGGAAACAGCCCATCCTTTGTGCCAAACTCCCTCTGCCGGGCACCTGGCCTCGCCCACCTACAATCCCGAACGGAACAGCATTTCTTCCAGATGCAAGCTGCCACAAGCTGGAAGACTAGCTTCCCTTGGAGGGCCAAAGGCCTCCTACAAACTGACATCAGGCACCTGGGCTGCTGACTTTACTTACCCCTGGAAACAGGCCATCCTTTGTGCCCAACTCTCTCTGCCAAGCACCAGGCCTCGGCCACCTACAATCCTGAACGGAACAGGATTTCTTCCAGATGCAAGCTGCCACAAACTGGAAGCCTGTCATCCCTTGGAGGGCCAAAGGCCTCCTACAAACTGACATCAGGAACCTGGGCAGCTGACCTTACTTACCACTGGAAACCAGCCATCATATGTGCCCAACTCCCTCTGCCGGGCACCTGGCCTCGGCCACCTACAATCCCGAACGGAACAGGATTTCTTCCAGATGCAAGCTGACACAAGCAGTAAACCTGGCTTCTCATGGAGGGCCAAAGGCCTCCTACAAACTGACATCAGGCACCTGGGCAGCTGACTTTACTTACCCCTGGAAACAGCCCATCCTTTGTGCCCAACTCCCTCTGCCGGGCACCTGGCCTCGGCCACCTACAATCCCGAACGGAACAGGATTTCTTCCAGATGCAAGCTGCCTTTAACAGGAAGACTAGCTTCCCTTGGAGGGCCAAAGGCCTCCTATAAACTGACATCAGACATTTGGGCAGCTGACTTAACTTACCCCTGGAAACAGCCCATCCTTTGTGCCCAACTCCCTCTGCCAAGCACCAGGCCTCGCCCACCTACAATCCCGAACGGAACAGGATTTCTTCCAGATGCAAGCTGCCACAAACTGGAAGACAAGCTTCCCTTGGAGGGCCAAAGGCCTCCTACAAACTGACATAAGGCACCTTGGCAGCTGACTTTACTTACCTCTGGAAACAGCCCATCCGTTGTGCCCAACTCCCTCTGCCGGGCACCTGGCCTCGCCCACCTACAATCCCGAACGGAACAGGATTTCTTCCAGATGCAAGCTGCCACAAACTGGAAGACAAGCTTCCCTTGGAGGGCCAAAGGCCTCCTACAAACTGACATCAGGCACCTGGGCAGCTGACTTTACTTACCCCTGGAAACAGCCCATCCTTTGTGCCCAACTCCCTCTGCCGGGCACCAGGCCTCGCCCACCTACAATCCCGAACGGAACAGGATTTCTTCCAGATGCAAGCTTCCACAAGCAGGAAGCCTGGCTTCCCTTGGAGGGCCAAAGGCCTCCTACAAACTGACATCAGGCACGTGGGCAGCTGACTTTACTTACCCCTCTAAAGAGGACATCTTTGTGCCCAACTCCCTCTGCCGGGCACCAGGCCTCGGCCACCTACAATCCCGAACGGAACAGCATTTCTTCCAGATGCATGCTGCCACAAGCTGGAAGACTAGCTTCCCTTGGAGGGCCAAATGCCTCCTACAAACTGACATCAGGCACCTTGGCAGCTGACTTTACTTATCCCTGGAAAAAGGACATCCTTTGTGCCCAACTCCCTCTGCCGGGCACCTGGCCTCGGCCACCTACAATCCCGAACGGAACCGGAGTTCTTCCAGATGCAAGCTGCCACAAGCTGGAAACGCGGCTTCACTTGGAGGGCCAAAGGCCTCCTACAAACTGACATCAGGCACCTGGGCAGCTGACTTTACTTACCCCTGGAAACAGGCCATCCTTTGTGCCCAACTCCCTCTGCCGGGCACCAGGCCTCGGCCACCTACAATCCTGAACGGAACAGGATTTCTTCCAGATGCAAGCTGCCACAAGCAGGAAGCCTGGCTTCCCATGGAGGGCCAAAGGCCTCCTACAAACTGACATCAGGCACGTGGGCAGCTGACTTTACTTACCCCTCTAAACAGGACATCCTTTGTGCCCAACTCCCTCTGCCGGGCACCTGGCCTCGGCCACCTACAATCCCGAACGGAGCAGCATTTCTTCCAGATGCAAGCTGCCACAAGCTTGAAGACTAGCTTCCCTAGGAGGGCCAAAGGCCTCCTACAAACTGACATCAGGCACCTGGGCAGCTGACTTTACTTACCCCTGGAAACAGCCCATCCTTTGTGCCTAACTCCCTCAGCTGGGCACCCAGCTCCGGCCACCTACAATCCCGAACGGAACAGGATTTCTTCCCGATGCAAGCTGCCACAAGCTGGAAGCCTGGCTTTCCATGGAGGACCAATAGCCACCTGCAAACTGACATCAGGCACCTGGGCAGCTGACTTTACTTACCCCTGGAAACAGCCCATCCTTTGTGTCCAACTCCCTCATCCGGGCACCCAGCTCCGGCCCCCTAAAATCCCGAACGGAACACGATTTCCTCCTGATGCAAGCTGCCACAAGCAGGAAGCCTGGCTTCCCATGGAGGGCCAAAGGCCTCCTAAAAACTGACATCAGGCACCTGGGCAGATGACTTTACTTACCCCTGGAAACAAGACAGCCTTTGTGCCCAACTCCCTCTGCCGGGCAGATGGCCTCGGCCACCTGCAATCCCGAACGGAACCGGAGTTCTTCCAGATGCAAGCTGCCACAAGCTGGAAACGTGGCTTCACTTGGGGGGCCAAAGGCCTCCTACAAACTGACATCAGGCACCTGGGCATCTGACTTTTCTTACCCCTGGAAACAGCCCATCCTTTGTGCCCAACTCCCTCTGCCGGGCACCTGGCCTCGCCCACCTACAATCCCGAACGGAACAGGATTTCTTCCAGATGGAAGCTGCCACAAGCTGGAAGACTAGCTTCCCTTTGAGGGCGAAAGGCCTCCTACAAACTGACATCAGGCACCTGGGCTGCTGACTTTACTTACCCCTGGAAACAGGCCATCCTTTGTGCCCAACTCCCTCTGCCGGGCACCAGGCCTCGGCCACCTACAATCCTGAACGGAACAGGATTTCTTCCAGATGCAAGCTGCCACAAACTGGAAGCCTGTCATCCCTTGGAGGGCCAAAGGCCTCCTACAAACTGACATCAGGCACCTGGGCAGCTGACCTTACTTACCCCTGGAAACCAGCCATCATATGTGCCCAACTCCCTCTGCCGGGCACCTGGCCTCGGCCACCTACAATCCCGAACGGAACAGGATTTCTTCCAGATGCAAGCTGCCACAAGCAGTAAACCTGGCTTCCCAAGGAGGGCCAAAGGCCTCCTACAAACTGACATCAGGCACCTGGGCAGCTGACTTTACTTACCCCTGGAAACAGCCCATCCTTTGTGCCCAACTCCCTCTGCCGGGCACCAGGCCTCGCCCACCTACAATCCCGAACGGAACAGGATTTCTTCCAGATGCAAGCTGCCACAAACTGGAAGACAAGCTTCCCTTGGAGGGCCAAAGGCCTCCTACAAACTGACATCAGGCACCTGGGCAGCTGACTTTACTTACCCCTGGAAACAGCCCATCCTTTGTGCCCAACTCCCTCTGCCGGGCACCAGGCCTCGGCCACCTACAATCCTGAACGGAACAGGATTTCTTCCAGATGCAAACTGCCACAAGCAGGAAGCCTGGCTTCCCATGGAGGGCCAAAGGCCTCCTACAAACTGACATCAGGCACCTGGGCAGCTGACTTTACTTACCCCTGGAAACAGGCCATCCTTTGTGCCTAACTCCCTCAGCTGGGCACCCAGCTCCGGCCACCTACAATCCCGAACGAAACAGGATTTCTTCCCGATGCAAACTGCCTTGAACAGGAAGACAAGCTTCCCATGGAGGGCCAAAGGCCTCCTACAAACTGACATCAGGCACCTGGGCAGCTGACTTTACTTACCCCTGGAAACAGGCCATCCTTTGTACCCAACTCCCTCTGCCGGGCCCACAGCTTTGGCCACCTACAATCCCGAACGGAACAGGAGTTCTTCCAGATGCAAGCTGCCACAAGCTGGAAATGTGGCTTCACTTGGAGGGCCAAAGGCCTCCTACAAACTGACATCAGGCACCTGGGCAGCTGACTTTACTTTCCTAAAGAAACAGGCCATCATTTGTGCCCAACTCCCTCTGCCGGGCACCTGGCCTCGGCCACCTACAATCCCGAACGGAACAGGAGTTCTTCCAGATGCAAGCTGCCACAAGCTGGAAATGTGGCTTCACTTGGAGGGCCAAAGGCCTCCTACAAACTGACATCAGGCACCTGGGCAGCTGACTTTACTTTCCTAAAGAAACAGGCCATCATTTGTGCCCAACTCCCTCTGCCGGGCACCAGGCCTCGGCCACCTACAATCCCGAACGGAACAGGATTTCTTCCAGATGCAAGCTGCCACAAACTGGAAGCCTGTCTTCCCTTGGAGGGCCAAATGCCTCCTACAAACTGACATCAGGCACCTGGGCAGCTGACTTTACTTACCCCTGGAAACAGGCCATCCTTTGTGCCCAACTCCCTCTGCTGGGCACCAGGCCTCGGTCACCTACAATCCCGAACGTAACAGGATATCTTCCAGATGCAAGCTGCCACAAGCAGGAAACCTGGCTTCCCTTGGAGGGCCAAAGGCCTCCTACAAACTGACATCAGGCACCTGGGCAGCTGACTTTACTTACCCCTGGAAACAGGCCATCCTTTGTGCCCAACTTCCTCTGCCGGGCACCCTGCTCCGGCAACCTACAATCCCGAACGTAACAGGATTTCTTCCAGATGCAAGCTGCCACAAGCAGGAAACCTGGCTTCTCTTGGTGGGTCAAAGGCCTCCTACAAACTGACATCAGGCACCTGGGCAGCTGACTTTACTTATCCCTGGAAAAAGGACATCCTTTGTGCCCAACTCCCTCTGCCGGGCACCTGGCCTCGGCCACCTACAATCCCGAACGGAACCGGAGTTCTTCCAGATGCAAGCTGCCACAAGCTGAAACGTGGCTTCCCTTGGAGGGCCATTGGCCTCCTACAAACTGACATCAGGCACCTGGGCAGCTGACTTTACTTACCCCTTGAAACAGGCCATCCAGTGTGCCCAACTCCCTCTGCCGGGCACCTGGCCTCGGCCACCTACAATCCCGAACGGAACAGGATTTCTTCCAGATGCAAGCTGCCACAAGCAGGAAGCCTGGCTTCCCATGGAGGGCCAAAGGCCTCCTACAAACTGACATCAGGCACGTGGGCAGCTGACTTTACTTACCCCTCTAAACAGGACATCCTTTGTGCCCAACTCCCTCTGCCGGGCACCTGGCCTCGGCCACCTACAATCCCGATCGGAGCAGCATTTCTTCCAGATGCAAGCTGCCACAAGCTTGAAGACTAGCTTCCCTTGGAGGGCCAAAGGCCTCCTACAAACTGACATCAGGCACCTGGGCAGCTGACTTTACTTACCCCTGGAAACAGCCCATCCTTTGTGCCTAACTCCCTCAGCTGGGCACCCAGCTCCGGCCACCTACAATCCCGAACGGAACAGGATTTCTTCCCGATGCAAACTGCCTTGAACAGGAAGACAAGCTTCCCTTGGAGGGCCAAAGGCCTCCTACAAACTGACATCAGGCACCTGGGCAGCTGACTTTACTTACCCCTGGAAACAGGCCATCATTTGTGCCCAACTCCCTCAGCCGGGCCCACAGCTTTGGCCACCTACAATCCTGAACGGAACAGGAGTTCTTCCAGATGCAAGCTGCAAAAGCTGGAAATGTGGCTTCACTTGGAGGGCCAAAGGCCTCCTACAAACTGACATCAGGCACCGGGGAAGCTGACTTTACTTTCCTAAAGAAACAGGCCATCATTTGTGCCCAACTCCCTCTGCCAAGCACAAGGCCTCGCCCACCTACAATCCCGAACGGAACAGGATTTCTTCCAGATGCAAGCTGCCACAAACTGGAAGACAAGCTTCCCTTGGAGGGCCAAAGTCCTCCTACAAACTGACATCAGGCACCTGGGCAGCTGACTTTACTTACCCCTGGAAACAGCCCATCCTTTGTGCCCAACTCCCTCTGCCGGGCACCAGGCCTCGCCCTCCTACAATCCCGAACGGAACAGGATTTCTTCCAGATGCAAGCTGCCACAAACTGGAAGACAGGCTTCCCTTGGAGGGCCAAAGGCCTCCTACAAACTGACATCAGGCACCAGGGCAGCTGACTTTACTTACCCCTGGAAACAGGCCATCCTTTGTGCCCAACTCCCTCTGCCGGGCACCAGGCCTCGGCCACCTACAATCCTGAACGGATCAGGATTTCTTCCAGATGCAAGCTGCCACAAGCAGGAAGCCTGGCTTCCCATGGAGGGCCAAAGGCCTCCTACAAACTGACATCAGGCACGTGGGCAGCTGACTTTACTTACCCCTCTAAACAGGACATCCTTTGTGCCCAACTCCCTCTGCGGGGGCACCTGGCCTCGCCCACCTACAATCCTGAACGGAACAGGATTTCTTCCAGATGCAAGCTGCCACAAACTGGAAGCCTGTCATCCCTTGGAGGGCCAAAGGCCTCCAACAAACTGACATCAGGCACCTGGGCAGCTGACCTTACTTACCCCTGGATACCAGCATTCATATGTGCCCAACTCCCACTGCCGGGCACCTGGCCTCGGCCACCTACAATCCCGAACGGAACAGGATTTCTTCCAGATGCAAGCTGCCACAAGCAGTAAACCTGGCTTCCCATGGAGGGCCAAAGGCCTCCTACAAACTGACATCAGGCACCTGGGCAGCTGACTTTACTTACCCCTGGAAACAGCCCATCCTTTGTGCCCAACTCCCTCTGCCGGGCACCAGGCCTCGACCACCTACAATCCTGAACGGAACAGGATTTCTTCCAGATGCAAGCTGCCACAAGGAGGAAGCCTGTCATCCCTTGGAGGGCCAAAGGCCTCCTACAAACTGACATCAGGCACCTGGGCAGCTGACCTTACTTACCCCTGGATACCAGCCATCATATGTACCCAACTCCCTCTGCCGGGCACCTGGCCTCGGCCACCTACAATCCCGAACGGAACAGGATTTCTTCCAGATGCAAGCTGCCACAAGCAGTAAACCTGGCTTCCCATGGAGGGCCAAAGGCCTCCTACAAACTGACATCAGGCACCTGGGCAGCTGACTTTACTTACCCCTGGAAACAGCCCATCCTTTGTGCCCAACTCCCTCTGCCGGGCACCTGGCCTCGGCCACCTACAATCCCGAACGGAACAGGATTTCTTCCAGATGCAAGCTGCCACAAGCTGGAAGACTGGTTTCCCATGGAGGACCAAAGGCCTCCTACATACTGGCATCAGGCACCTGGGCAGCTGACTTTACTTACCCCCTGGAAACAGCCCATCCTTTGTGCCCAACTCCCTCTGCCGGGCACCAGGTCTCGCCCACCTACAATCCCGAACGGAACAGGATTGCTTCCAGATGCAAGCTGCCACAAACTGGAAGACAAGCTTCCCTTGGAGGGCCAAAGGCCTCCTACAAACTGACATCAGGCACCTGAGCAGCTGACTTTACTTACCCCTGGAAACAGGCCATCCTTTGTGCCCAACTCCCTCTCCCGGGAAGATGGCCTCGGCCACCTACAATCCCGAACGGAACCGGAGTTCTTCCAGATGCAAGCTGCCACAAGCTGGAAACGTGGCTTCACTTGGGGGGCCAAAGGCCTCCTACAAACTGACATCAGGCACCTGGGCAGCTGACTTTACTTACCCCTGGAAACAGCCCATCCTTTGTGCCCAACTCCCTCTGCCGGGCACCTGGCCTCGCCCACCTACAATCCCGAACGGAACAGGATTTCTTCCAGATGCAAGCTGCCACAAGCTGGAAGACTAGCTTCCCTTGGAGGGCCAAAGGCCTCCTACAAACTGACATCAGGCACCTGGGCTGCTGACTTTACTTACCCCTGGAAGCAGTCCATCCTTTGTGCCCAACTCCCTCTGCTGGGCTCCAGGCCTCGGCCACCTACAATCCTGAACGGAACAGGATTTCTTCCAGATGCAAGCTGCCACAAGCAGGAAGCCTGTCATCCCTTGGAGGGCCAAAGGCCTCCTACAAACTGACATCAGGCACCTGGGCAGCTGACCTTTCTTACCCCTGGAAACCAGCCATCATATGTGCCCAACTCCCTCTGCCGGGCACCTGGCCTCGGCCACCTACAATCCCGAACGGAACAGGATTTCTTCCAGATGCAAGCTGCCACAAGCAGTAAACCTGGCTTCCCATGGAGGGCCAAAGGCCTCCTACAAACTGACATCAGGCACCTGGGCAGCTGACTTTACTTACCCCTGGAAACAGCCCATCCTTTGTGCCCAACTCCCTCTGCCGGGCACCTGGCCTCGGCCACCTACAATCCCGAACGGAACAGGATTTCTTCCAGATGCAAGCTGCCTTTAACAGGAAGACTAGCTTCCCTTGGAGGGCCAAAGGCCTCCTATAAACTGACATCAGACATTTGGGCAGCTGACTTTACTTAACCCTGGAAACAGCCCATCCTTTGTGCCCAACTCCCTCTGCCAAGCACCAGGCCTCGCCCACCTACAATCCCGAACGGAACAGGATTTCTTCCAGATGCAAGCTGCCACAAACTGGAAGACAAGCTTCCCTTGGAGGGCCAAAGGCCTCCTACAAACTGACATCAGGCACCTGGGCAGCTGACTTTACTTACCCCTGGAAACAGCCCATCCTTTGTGCCCAACTCCCTCTGCCGGGCACCAGGCCTCGGCCACCTACAATCCTGAACGGAAAAGGATTTCTTCCAGATGCAAGCTGCCACAAGCAGGAAGCCTGGCTTCCCATGGAGGGCCAAAGGCCTCCTACAAACTGACATCAGGCACCTGGGCAGCTGACTTTACTTACCCCTGGAAACAGCCCATCCTTTGTGCCCAACTCCCTCTGCCGGGCACCAGGCCTCGCCCACCTACAATCCCGAACGGAACAGGATTTCTTCCAGATGCAAGCTGCCACAAACTGGAAGACAAGCTTCCCTTGGAGGGCCAAAGGCCTCCTACAAACTGACATCAGGCACCTGGGCAGCTGACTTTACTTACCCCTGGAAACAGGCCATCCTTTGTGCCCAACTCCCTCTGCCGGGCACCAGGCCTCGGCCACCTACAATCCTGAACGGAACAGGATTTCTTCCAGATGCAAGCTGCCACAACCAGGAAGCCTGGCTTCCCAAGGAGGGCCAAAGGCCTCCTACAAACTGACATCAGGCACCTGGGCAGCTGACTTTACTTACCCCTCTAAACAGGACATCCTTTGTGCCCAACTCCCTCTGCCGGGCACCTGGCCTCGGCCACCTACAATCCCGAACGAAACAGCATTTCTTCCAGATGCATGCTGCCACAAACTGGAAGACAAGCTTCCCTTGGAGGGCCAAAGGCCTCCTACAAACTAACATCAGGCACCTGGGCAGCTGACTTTACTTACCCCTGGAAACAAGCCATCCTTTGTGCCCAACTCCCTCTGCCGGGCACCTGGCCTCGGCCACCTACAATCCCGAACGGAACAGGATTTCTTCCAGATGCAAGCTGCCACAAACTGGAAGACTGGTTTCCCATGGAGGACCAAAGGCCTCCTACAAACTGGCATCAGGCACCTGGGCAGCTGACTTTACTTACCCCTGGAAACAGCCCATCCTTTGTGCCCAACTCCCTCTGCCGGGCACCAGGTCTCGGCCACCTACAATCCAGAACGGAACAGGATTTCTTCCAGATGCAAGCTGCCACAAGCAGTAAACCTGGCTTCCCATGGAGGGCCAAAGGCCTCCTACAAACTGACATCAGGCACCTGGGCTGCTGACTTTACTTACCCCTGGAAACAGGCCATCCTTTGTGCCCAACTCTCTCTGCCAAGCACCAGGCCTCGGCCACCTACAATCCTGAACGGAACAGCATTTCTTCCAGATGCAAGCTGCCACAAACTGGAAGCCTGTCATCCCTTGGAGGGCCAATGGCCTCCTACAAACTGACATCAGGAACCTGGGCAGCTGACCTTACTTACCACTGGAAACCAGCCATCATATGTGCCCAACTCCCTCTGCCGGGCACCTGGCCTCGGCCACCTACAATCCCGAACGGAACAGGATTTCTTCCAGATGCAAGCTGCCTTTAACAAGAAAACTAGCTTCCCTTGGAGGGCCAAAGGCCTCCTATAAACTGACATCAGACATTTGGGCAGCTGACTTAACTTACCCCTGGAAACAGCCCATCCTTTGTGCCCAACTCCCTCTGCCAAGCACCAGGCCTCGCCCACCTACAATCCCGAACGGAACAGGATTTCTTCCAGATGCAAGCTGCCACAAACTGGAAGACAAGCTTCCCCTTGGAGGGCCAAAGGCCTCCTACAAACTGACATAAGGCACCTTGGCAGCTGACTTTACTTACTTCTGGAAACAGCCCATCCGTTGTGCCCAACTCCCTCTTCCGGTCACCTGGCCTCGCCCACCTACAATCCCGAACGGAACAGGATTTCTTCCAGATGCAAGCTGCCACAAACTGGAAGACAAGCTTCCCTTGGAGGGCCAAAGGCCCTCCTACAAACTGACATCAGGCACCTGGGCAGCTGACTTTACTTACCCCTGGAAACAGCCCATCCTTTGTGCCCAACTCCCTCTGCCGGGCACCAGGCCTCGGCCACCTACAATCCTGAACGGAACAGGATTTCTTCCAGATGCAAGCTTCCACAAGCTGGAAGACTAGCTTCCCTTGGAGGGCCAAAGGCCTCCTACAAACTGACATCAGGCACGTGGGCAGCTGACTTTACTTACCCCTCTAAACAGGACATCTTTGTGCCCAACTCCCTCTGCCGGGCACCAGGCCTCGGCCACCTACAATCCCGAACGGGAACAGCATTTCTTCCAGATGCATGCTGCCACAAGCTGGAAGACTAGCTTCCCTTGGAGGGCCAAATGCCTCCTACAAACTGACATCAGGCACCTGGGCAGCTGACTTTACTTATCCCTGGAAAAAGGACATCCTTTGTGCCCAACTCCCTCTGCCGGGCACCTGGCCTCGGCCACCTACAATCCCGAACGGAACCGGAGTTCTTCCAGATGCAAGCTGCCACAAGCTGGAAACGCGGCTTCACTTGGAGGGCCAAAGGCCTCCTACAAACTGACATCAGGCACCTGGGCAGCTGACTTTACTTACCCCTGGAAACAGGCCATCCTTTGTGTCCAACTCCCTCTGCCGGGCACCTGGCCTCGGCCACCTACAATCCCGAACGGAACAGGATTTCTTCCAGATGCAAGCTGCCTTTAACAGGAAGACTAGCTTCCCTTGGAGGGCCAAAGGCCTCCTATAAACTGACATCAGACATTTGGGCAGCTGACTTTACTTAACCCTGGAAACAGCCCATCCTTTGTGCCCAACTCCCTCTGCCAAGCACCAGGCCTCGCCCACCTACAATCCCGAACGGAACAGGATTTCTTCCAGATGCAAGCTGCCACAAACTGGAAGACAAGCTTCCCTTGGAGGGCCAAAGGCCTCCTACAAACTGACATCAGGCACCTGGGCAGCTGACTTTACTTACCCCTGGAAACAGCCCATCCTTTGTGCCCAACTCCCTCTGCCGGGCACCAGGCCTCGGCCACCTACAATCCTGAACGGAACAGGATTTCTTCCAGATGCAAGCTGCCACAAGCAGGAAGCCTGGCTTCCCATGGAGGGCCAAAGGCCTCCTACAAACTGACATCAGGCACCTGGGCAGCTGACTTTACTTACCCCTGGAAACAGCCCATCCTTTGTGCCCAACTCCCTCTGCCGGGCACCAGGCCTCGCCCACCTACAATCCCGAACGGAACAGGATTTCTTCCAGATGCAAGCTGCCACAAACTGGAAGACAAGCTTCCCTTGGAGGGCCAAAGGCCTCCTACAAACTGACATCAGGCACCTGGGCAGCTGACTTTACTTACCCCTGGAAACAGGCCATCCTTTGTGCCCAACTCCCTCTGCCGGGCACCAGGCCTCGGCCACCTACAATCCTGAACGGAACAGGATTTCTTCCAGATGCAAGCTGCCACAACCAGGAAGCCTGGCTTCCAAGGAGGGCCAAAGGCCTCCTACAAACTGACATCAGGCACCTGGGCAGCTGACTTTACTTACCCCTCTAAACAGGACATCCTTTGTGCCCAACTCCCTCTGCCGGGCACCTGGCCTCGGCCACCTACAATCCCGAACGAAACAGCATTTCTTCCAGATGCATGCTGCCACAAACTGGAAGACAAGCTTCCCTTGGAGGGCCAAAGGCCTCCTACAAACTAACATCAGGCACCTGGGCAGCTGACTTTACTTACCCCTGGAAACAAGCCATCCTTTGTGCCCAACTCCCTCTGCCGGGCACCTGGCCTCGGCCACCTACAATCCCGAACGGAACAGGATTTCTTCCAGATGCAAGCTGCCACAAACTGGAAGACTGGTTTCCCATGGAGGACCAAAGGCCTCCTACAAACTGGCATCAGGCACCTGGGCAGCTGACTTTACTTACCCCTGGAAACAGCCCATCCTTTGTGCCCAACTCCCTCTGCCGGGCACCAGGCCTCGCCCACCTACAATCCCGAACGGAACAGGATTTCTTCCAGATGCAAGCTGCCACAAACTGGAAGACAAGCTTCCCTTGGAGGGCCAAAGGCCTCCTACAAACTGACATAAGGCACCTTGGCAGCTGACTTTACTTACTTCTGGAAACAGCCCATCCGTTGTGCCCAACTCCCTCTTCCGGTCACCTGGCCTCGCCCACCTACAATCCCGAACGGAACAGGATTTCTTCCAGATGCAAGCTGCCACAAACTGGAAGACAAGCTTCCCTTGGAGGGCCAAAGGCCTCCTACAAACTGACATCAGGCACCTGGGCAGCTGACTTTACTTACCCCTGGAAACAGCCCATCCTTTGTGCCCAACTCCCTCTGCCAGGCACCAGGCCTCGGCCACCTACAATCCTGAACGGAACAGGATTTCTTCCAGATGCAAGCTTCCACAAGCTGGAAGACTAGCTTCCCTTGGAGGGCCAAATGCCTCCTACAAACTGACATCAGGCACCTGGGCAGCTGACTTTACTTATCCCTGGAAAAAGGACATCCTTTGTGCCCAACTCCCTCTGCCGGGCACCTGGCCTCGGCCACCTACAATCCCGAACGGAACCGGAGTTCTTCCAGATGCAAGCTGCCACAAGCTGGAAACGCGGCTTCACTTGGAGGGCCAAAGGCCTCCTACAAACTGACATCAGGCACCTGGGCAGCTGACTTTACTTACCCCTGGAAACAGGCCATCCTTTGTGTCCAACTCCCTCTGCCGGGCACCTGGCCTCGGCCACCTACAATCCCGAACGGAACAGGATTTCTTCCAGATGCAAGCTGCCTTTAACAGGAAGACTAGCTTCCCTTGGAGGGACAAAGGCCTCCTATAAACTGACATCAGACATTTGGGCAGCTGACTTTACTTAACCCTGGAAACAGCCCATCCTTTGTGCCCAACTCCCTCTGCCAAGCACCAGGCCTCGCCCACCTACAATCCCGAACGGAACAGGATTTCTTCCAGATGCAAGCTGCCACAAACTGGAAGACAAGCTTCCCTTGGAGGGCCAAAGGCCTCCTACAAACTGACATCAGGCACCTGGGCAGCTGACTTTACTTACCCCTGGAAACAGCCCATCCTTTGTGCCCAACTCCCTCTGCCGGGCACCAGGCCTCGGCCACCTACAATCCTGAACGGAACAGGATTTCTTCCAGATGCAAGCTGCCACAAGCAGGAAGCCTGGCTTCCCATGGAGGGCCAAAGGCCTCCTACAAACTGACATCAGGCACCTGGGCAGCTGACTTTACTTACCCCTGGAAACAGCCCATCCTTTGTGCCCAACTCCCTCTGCCGGGCACCAGGCCTCGCCCACCTACAATCCCGAACGGAACAGGATTTCTTCCAGATGCAAGCTGCCACAAACTGGAAGACAAGCTTCCCTTGGAGGGCCAAAGGCCTCCTACAAACTGACATCAGGCACCTGGGCAGCTGACTTTACTTACCCCTGGAAACAGGCCATCCTTTGTGCCCAACTCCCTCTGCCGGGCACCAGGCCTCGGCCAACTACAATCCTGAACGGAACAGGATTTCTTCCAGATGCAAGCTGCCACAACCAGGAAGCCTGGCTTCCCAAGGAGGGCCAAAGGCCTCCTACAAACTGACATCAGGCACCTGGGCAGCTGACTTTACTTACCCCTCTAAACAGGACATCCTTTGTGCCCAACTCCCTCTGCCGGGCACCTGGCCTCGGCCACCTACAATCCCGAACGAAACAGCATTTCTTCCAGATGCATGCTGCCACAAACTGGAAGACAAGCTTCCCTTGGAGGGCCAAAGGCCTCCTACAAACTAACATCAGGCACCTGGGCAGCTGACTTTACTTACCCCTGGAAACAAGCCATCCTTTGTGCCCAACTCCCTCTGCCGGGCACCTGGCCTCGGCCACCTACAATCCCGAACGGAACAGGATTTCTTCCAGATGCAAGCTGCCACAAACTGGAAGACTGGTTTCCCATGGAGGACCAAAGGCCTCCTACAAACTGGCATCAGGCACCTGGGCAGCTGACTTTACTTACCCCTGGAAACAGCCCATCCTTTGTGCCCAACTCCCTCTGCCGGGCACCAGGTCTCGGCCACCTACAATCCAGAACGGAACAGGATTTCTTCCAGATGCAAGCTGCCACAAGCAGTAAACCTGGCTTCCCATGGAGGGCCAAAGGCCTCCTACAAACTGACATCAGGCACCTGGGGAGCTGACTTTACTTACCCCTGGAAACAGCCCATCCTTTGTGCCCAACTCCCTCTGCCGGGCACCTGGCCTCGGCCACCTACAATCCCGAACGGAACAGGATTTCTTCCAGATGCAAGCTGCCTTTAACAGGAAGACTAGCTTCCCTTGGAGGGCCAAAGGCCTTCTAGAAACTGACATCAGACATTTGGGCAGCTGACTTTACTTACCCCTGGAAACAGCCCATCCTTTGTGCCCAACTCCCTCTGCCAAGCACCAGGCCTCGCCCACCTACAATCCCGAACGGAACAGGATTTCTTCCAGATGCAAGCTGCCACAAACTGGAAGACAAGCTTCCCTTGGAGGGCCAAAGGCCTCCTACAAACTGACATCAGGCACCTGGGCAGCTGACTTTACTTACCCCTGGAAACAGCCCATCCTTTGTGCCCAACTCCCTCTGCCGGGCACCAGGCCTCGGCCACCTACAATCCTGAACGGAACAGGATTTCTTCCAGAGGCAAGCTGCCACAAGCAGGAAGCCTGGCTTCCCATGGAGGGCCAAAGGCCTCCTACAAACTGACATCAGGCACCTGGGCAGCTGACTTTACTTACCCCTGGAAACAGGCCATCATTTGTGCCCAACTCCCTCAGCCGGGCCCACAGCTTTGGCCACCTACAATCCTGAACGGAACAGGAGTTCTTCCAGATGCAAGCTGCCACAAGCAGGAAACCTGGCTTCTCTTGGTGGGTCAAAGGCCTCCTACAAACTGACATCAGGCACCTGGGCAGCTGACTTTACTTATCCCTGGAAACAGGCCATCCTTTGTGCCCAACTCCCTCTGCCGGGCACCTGGCCTCGGCCACCTACAATCCCGAACGGAACCGGAGTTCTTCCAGATGCAAGCTGCCACAAGCTGAAACGTGGCTTCCCTTGGAGGGCCATTGGCCTCCTACAAACTGACATCAGGCACCTGGGCAGCTGACTTTACTTACCCCTTGAAACAGGCCATCCAGTGTGCCCAACTCCCTCTGCCGGGCACCTGGCCTCGGCCACCTACAATCCCGAACGGAACAGGATTTCTTCCAGATGCAAGCTGCCACAAACTGGAAGACAAGCTTCCCTTGGAGGGCCAAAGGCCTCCTACAAACTGACATCAGGCACCTGGGCAGCTGACTTTACTTACCCCTGGAAACAGGCCATCCTTTGTGCCCAACTCCCTCTGCCGGGCACCAGGCCTCGGCCACCTACAATCCTGAACGGAACAGGATTTCTTCCAGATGCAAGCTGCCACAACCAGGAAGCCTGGCTTCCCAAGGAGGGCCAAAGGCCTCCTACAAACTGACATCAGGCACCTGGGCAGCTGACTTTACTTACCCCTCTAAACAGGACATCCTTTGTGCCCAACTCCCTCTGCCGGGCACCTGGCCTCGGCCACCTACAATCCCGAACGAAACAGCATTTCTTCCAGATGCATGCTGCCACAAACTGGAAGACAAGCTTCCCTTGGAGGGCCAAAGGCCTCCTACAAACTAACATCAGGCACCTGGGCAGCTGACTTTACTTACCCCTGGAAACAAGCCATCCTTTGTGCCCAACTCCTTCTGCCGGGCACCTGGCCTCGGCCACCTACAATCCCGAACGGAACAGGATTTCTTCCAGATGCAAGCTGCCACAAACTGGAAGACTGGTTTCCCATGGAGGACCAAAGGCCTCCTACAAACTGGCATCAGGCACCTGGGCAGCTGACTTTACTTACCCCTGGAAACAGCCCATCCTTTGTGCCCAACTCCCTCTGCCGGGCACCAGGTCTCGGCCACCTACAATCCAGAACGGAACAGGATTTCTTCCAGATGCAAGCTGCCACAAGCAGTAAACCTGGCTTCCCATGGAGGGCCAAAGGCCTCCTACAAACTGACATCAGGCACCTGGGGAGCTGACTTTACTTACCCCTGGAAACAGCCCATCCTTTGTGCCCAACTCCCTCTGCCGGGCACCTGGCCTCGGCCACCTACAATCCCGAACGGAACAGGATTTCTTCCAGATGCAAGCTGCCTTTAACAGGAAGACTAGCTTCCCTTGGAGGGCCAAAGGCCTTCTAGAAACTGACATCAGACATTTGGGCAGCTGACTTTACTTACCCCTGGAAACAGCCCATCCTTTGTGCCCAACTCCCTCTGCCAAGCACCAGGCCTCGCCCACCTACCATCCCGAACGGAACAGGATTTCTTCCAGATGCAAGCTGCCACAAACTGGAAGACAAGCTTCCCTTGGAGGGCCAAAGGCCTCCTACAAACTGACATCAGGCACCTGGGCAGCTGACTTTACTTACCCCTGGAAACAGCCCATCCTTTGTGCCCAACTCCCTCTGCCGGGCACCAGGCCTCGGCCACCTACAATCCTGAACGGAACAGGATTTCTTCCAGATGCAAGCTGCCACAAGCAGGAAGCCTGGCTTCCCATGGAGGGCCAAAGGCCTCCTACAAACTGACATCAGGCACCTGGGCAGCTGACTTTACTTACCCCTGGAAACAGGCCATCATTTGTGCCCAACTCCCTCAGCCGGGCCCACAGCTTTGGCCACCTACAATCCTGAACGGAACAGGAGTTCTTCCAGATGCAAGCTGCCACAAGCAGGAAACCTGGCTTCTCTTGGTGGGTCAAAGGCCTCCTACAAACTGACATCAGGCACCTGGGCAGCTGACTTTACTTATCCCTGGAAACAGGCCATCCTTTGTGCCCAACTCCCTCTGCCGGGCACCTGGCCTCGGCCACCTACAATCCCGAACGGAACCGGAGTTCTTCCAGATGCAAGCTGCCACAAGCTGGAAACGCGGCTTCACTTGGAGGGCCAAAGGCCTCCTACAAACTGACATCAGGCACCTGGGCAGCTGACTTTACTTACCCCTTGAAACAGGCCATCCAGTGTGCCCAACTCCCTCTGCCGGGCACCTGGCCTCGGCCACCTACAATCCCGATCGGAGCAGCATTTCTTCCAGATGCAAGCTGCCACAAGCTTGAAGACTAGCTTCCCTTGGAGGGCCAAAGGCCTCCTACAAACTGACATCAGGCACCTGGGCAGCTGACTTTACTTACCCCTGGAAACAGCCCATCCTTTGTGCCTAACTCCCTCAGCTGGGCACCCAGCTCCGGCCACCTACAATCCCGAACGGAACAGGATTTCTTCCCGATGCAAACTGCCTTTAACAGGAAGACAAGCTTCCCTTGGAGGGCCAAAGGCCTCCTACAAACTGACATCAGGCACCTGGGCAGCTGACTTTACTTACCCCTGGAAACAGGCCATCATTTGTGCCCAACTCCCTCAGCCGGGCCCACAGCTTTGGCCACCTACAATCCTGAACGGAACAGGAGTTCTTCCAGATGCAAGCTGCAAAAGCTGGAAATGTGGCTTCACTTGGAGGGCCAAAGGCCTCCTACAAACTGACATCAGGCACCGGGGAAGCTGACTTTACTTTCCTAAAGAAACAGGCCATCATTTGTGCCCAACTCCCTCTGCCAAGCACAAGGCCTCGCCCACCTACAATCCCGAACGGAACAGGATTTCTTCCAGATGCAAGCTGCCACAAACTGGAAGACAAGCTTCCCTTGGAGGGCCAAAGTCCTCCTACAAACTGACATCAGGCACCTGGGCAGCTGACTTTACTTACCCCTGGAAACAGCCCATCCTTTGTGCCCAACTCCCTCTGCCGGGCACCAGGCCTCGCCCTCCTACAATCCCGAACGGAACAGGATTTCTTCCAGATGCAAGCTGCCACAAACTGGAAGACAGGCTTCCCTTGGAGGGCCAAAGGCCTCCTACAAACTGACATCAGGCACCAGGGCAGCTGACTTTACTTACCCCTGGAAACAGGCCATCCTTTGTGCCCAACTCCCTCTGCCGGGCACCAGGCCTCGGCCACCTACAATCCTGAACGGATCAGGATTTCTTCCAGATGCAAGCTGCCACAAGCAGGAAGCCTGGCTTCCCATGGAGGGCCAAAGGCCTCCTACAAACTGACATCAGGCACGTGGGCAGCTGACTTTACTTACCCCTCTAAACAGGACATCCTTTGTGCCCAACTCCCTCTGCGGGGCACCTGGCCTCGCCCACCTACAATCCTGAACGGAACAGGATTTCTTCCAGATGCAAGCTGCCACAAACTGGAAGCCTGTCATTACTTGGAGGGCCAAAGGCCTCCAACAAACTGACATCAGGCACCTGGGCAGCTGACCTTACTTACCCCTGGATACCAGCATTCATATGTGCCCAACTCCCACTGCCGGGCACCTGGCCTCGGCCACCTACAATCCCGAACGGAACAGGATTTCTTCCAGATGCAAGCTGCCACAAGCAGTAAACCTGGCTTCCCATGGAGGGCCAAAGGCCTCCTACAAACTGACATCAGGCACCTGGGCAGCTGACTTTACTTACCCCTGGAAACAGCCCATCCTTTGTGCCCAACTCCCTCTGCCGGGCACCAGGCCTCGACCACCTACAATCCTGAACGGAACAGGATTTCTTCCAGATGCAAGCTGCCACAAGGAGGAAGCCTGTCATCCCTTGGAGGGCCAAAGGCCTCCTACAAACTGACATCAGGCACCTGGGCACCTGACCTTACTTACCCCTGGATACCAGCCATCATATGTGCCCAACTCCCTCTGCCGGGCACCTGGCCTCGGCCACCTACAATCCCGAGCGGAACAGGATTTCTTCCAGATGCAAGCTGCCACAAGCAGTAAACCTGGCTTCCCATGGAGGGCCAAAGGCCTCCTACAAACTGACATCAGGCACCTGGGCAGCTGACTTTACTTACCCCTGGAAACAGCCCATCCTTTGTGCCCAACTCCCTCTGCCGGGCACCTGGCCTCGGCCACCTACAATCCCGAACGGAACAGGATTTCTTCCAGATGCAAGCTGCCACAAGCTGGAAGACTGGTTTCCCATGGAGGACCAAAGGCCTCCTACATACTGGCATCAGGCACCTGGGCAGCTGACTTTACTTACCCCTGGAAACAGCCCATCCTTTGTGCCCAACTCCCTCTGCCGGGCACCAGGTCTCGCCCACCTACAATCCCGAACGGAACAGGATTGCTTCCAGATGCAAGCTGCCACAAACTGGAAGACAAGCTTCCCTTGGAGGGCCAAAGGCCTCCTACAAACTGACATCAGGCACCTGAGCAGCTGACTTTACTTACCCCTGGAAACAGGCCATCCTTTGTGCCCAACTCCCTCTGCCGGGAAGATGGCCTCGGCCACCTACAATCCCGAACGGAACCGGAGTTCTTCCAGATGCAAGCTGCCACAAGCTGGAAACGTGGCTTCACTTGGGGGGCCAAAGGCCTCCTACAAACTGACATCAGGCACCTGGGCAGCTGACTTTACTTACCCCTGGAAACAGCCCATCCTTTGTGCCCAACTCCCTCTGCCGGGCACCTGGCCTCGCCCACCTACAATCCCGAACGGAACAGGATTTCTTCCAGATGCAAGCTGCCACAAGCTGGAAGACTAGCTTCCCTTGGAGGGCCAAAGGCCTCCTACAAACTGACATCAGGCACCTGGGCTGCTGACTTTACTTACCCCTGGAAGCAGTCCATCCTTTGTGCCCAACTCCCTCTGCTGGGCTCCAGGCCTCGGCCACCTACAATCCTGAACGGAACAGGATTTCTTCCAGATGCAAGCTGCCACAAACTGGAAGCCTGTCATCCCTTGGAGGGCCAAAGGCCTCCTACAAACTGACATCAGGCACCTGGGCAGCTGACCTTTCTTACCCCTGGAAACCAGCCATCATATGTGCCCAACTCCCTCTGCCGGGCACCTGGCCTCGGCCACCTACAATCCCGAACGGAACAGGATTTCTTCCAGATGCAAGCTGCCACAAGCAGTAAACCTGGCTTCCCTTGGAGGGCCAAAGGCCTCCTACAAACTGACATCAGGCACCTGGGCAGCTGACTTTACTTACCCCTGGAAACAGCCCATCCTTTGTGCCCAACTCCCTCTGCCGGGCACCTGGCCTCGGCCACCTACAATCCCGAACGGAACAGGATTTCTTCCAGATGCAAGCTGCCTTTAACAGGAAGACTAGCTTCCCTTGGAGGGCCAAAGGCCTCCTATAAACTGACATCAGACATTTGGGCAGCTGACTTTACTTAACCCTGGAAACAGCCCATCCTTTGTGCCCAACTCCCTCTGCCAAGCACCAGGCCTCGCCCACCTACAATCCCGAACGGAACACGATATCTTCCAGATGCAAGCTGCCACAAACTGGAAGACAAGCTTCCCTTGGAGGGCCAAAGGCCTCCTACAAACTGACATCAGGCACCTGGGCAGCTGACTTTACTTACCCCTGGAAACAGCCCATCCTTTGTGCCCAACTCCCTCTGCTGGGTACCAGGCCTCGGCCACCTACAATCCTGAACGGAACAGGATTTCTTCCAGATGCAAGCTGCCACAAGCAGGAAGCCTGGCTTCCCATGGAGGGCCAAAGGCCTCCTACAAACTGACATCAGGCACCTGGGCAGCTGACTTTACTTACCCCTGGAAACAGCCCATCCTTTGTGCCCAACTCCCTCTGCCGGGCACCAGGCCTCGCCCACCTACAATCCCGAACGGAACAGGATTTCTTCCAGATGCAAGCTGCCACAAACTGGAAGACAAGCTTCCCTTGGAGGGCCAAAGGCCTCCTACAAACTGACATCAGGCACCTGGGCAGCTGACTTTACTTACCCCTGGAAACAGGCCATCCTTTGTGCCCAACTCCCTCTGCCGGGCACCAGGCCTCGGCCACCTACAATCCTGAACGGAACAGGATTTCTTCCAGATGCAAGCTGCCACAACCAGGAAGCCTGGCTTCCCAAGGAGGGCCAAAGGCCTCCTACAAACTGACATCAGGCACCTGGGCAGCTGACTTTACTTACCCCTCTAAACAGGACATCCTTTGTGCCCAACTCCCTCTGCCGGGCACCTGGCCTCGGCCACCTACAATCCCGAACGAAACAGCATTTCTTCCAGATGCATGCTGCCACAAACTGGAAGACAAGCTTCCCTTGGAGGGCCAAAGGCCTCCTACAAACTAACATCAGGCACCTGGGCAGCTGACTTTACTTACCCCTGGAAACAAGCCATCCTTTGTGCCCAACTCCCTCTGCCGGGCACCTGGCCTCGGCCACCTACAATCCCGAACGGAACAGGATTTCTTCCAGATGCAAGCTGCCACAAACTGGAAGACTGGTTTCCCATGGAGGACCAAAGGCCTCCTACAAACTGGCATCAGGCACCTGGGCAGCTGACTTTACTTACCCCTGGAAACAGCCCATCCTTTGTGCCCAACTCCCTCTGCCGGGCACCAGGTCTCGGCCACCTACAATCCAGAACGGAACAGGATTTCTTCCAGATGCAAGCTGCCACAAGCAGTAAACCTGGCTTCCCATGGAGGGCCAAAGGCCTCCTACAAACTGACATCAGGCACCTGGGGAGCTGACTTTACTTACCCCTGGAAACAGCCCATCCTTTGTGCCCAACTCCCTCTGCCGGGCACCTGGCCTCGGCCACCTACAATCCCGAACGGAACAGGATTTCTTCCAGATGCAAGCTGCCTTTAACAGGAAGACTAGCTTCCCTTGGAGGGCCAAAGGCCTCCTAGAAACTGACATCAGACATTTGGGCAGCTGACTTTACTTACCCCTGGAAACAGCCCATCCTTTGTGCCCAACTCCCTCTGCCAAGCACCAGGCCTCGCCCACCTACAATCCCGAACGGAACAGGATTTCTTCCAGATGCAAGCTGCCACAAACTGGAAGACAAGCTTCCCTTGGAGGGCCAAAGGCCTCCTACAAACTGACATCAGGCACCTGGGCAGCTGACTTTACTTACCCCTGGAAACAGGCCATCCTTTGTGCCCAACTCCCTCTGCCGGGCACCTGGCCTCGCCCACCTACAATCCTGAACAGAACAGGATTTCTTCCAGATGCAAGCTGCCACAACCAGGAAGCCTGGCTTCCCAAGGAGGGCCAAAGGCCTCCTACAAACTGACATCAGGCACCTGGGCAGCTGACTTTACTTACCCCTCTAAACAGGACATCCTTTGTGCCCAACTCCCTCTGCCGGGCACCTGGCCTCGGCCACCTACAATCCCGAACGAAACAGCATTTCTTCCAGATGCATGCTGCCACAAACTGGAAGACAAGCTTCCCTTGGAGGGCCAAAGGCCTCCTACAAACTAACATCAGGCACCTGGGCAGCTGACTTTACTTACCCCTGGAAACAAGCCATCCTTTGTGCCCAACTCCCTCTGCCGGGCACCTGGCCTCGGCCACCTACAATCCCGAACGGAACAGGATTTCTTCCAGATGCAAGCTGCCACAAACTGGAAGACTGGTTTCCCATGGAGGACCAAAGGCCTCCTACAAACTGGCATCAGGCACCTGGGCAGCTGACTTTACTTACCCCTGGAAACAGCCCATCCTTTGTGCCCAACTCCCTCTGCCGGGCACCAGGTCTCGCCCACCTACAATCCCGAACGGAACAGGATTGCTTCCAGTTGCAAGCTGCCACAAACTGGAAGACAAGCTTCCCTTGGAGGGCCAAATGCCTCCTACAAACTGACATCAGGCACCTGGGCAGCTGACTTTACTTACCCCTGGAAACAGGCCTTCCTTTGTGCCCAACTCCCTCTGCCGGGCACCAGGCCTCGCCCACCTACAATCCCGAATGGAACAGGATTTCTTCCAGATGCAAGCTGCCACAAACTGGAAGACAAGCTTCCCTTGGAGGGCCAAAGGCCTCCTACAAACTGACATCAGGCACCTGGGCAGCTGACTTTACTTACCCCTGGAAACAGGCCATCCTTTGTGCCCAACTCCCTCTGCCGGGCACCAGGCCTCGGCCACCTACAATCCTGAACGGAACAGGATTTCTTCCAGATGCAAGCTGCCACAAGCAGGAAGCCTGTCATCCCTTGGAGGGCCAAAGGCCTCCTACAAACTGACATCAGGCACCTGGGCAGCTGACTTTACTTACCCCTGGATACCAGCCATCATATGTGCCCAACTCCCTCTGCCGGGCACCTGGCCTCGGCCACCTACAATCCCGAACGGAACAGGATTTCTTCCAGATGCAAGCTGCCACAAGCAGTAAACCTGGCTTCCCATGGAGGGCCAAAGGCCTCCTACAAACTGACATCAGGCACCTGGGGAGCTGACTTTACTTACCCCTGGAAACAGCCCATCCTTTGTGCCCAACTCCCTCTGCCGGGCACCAGGCCTCGGCCACCTACAATCCCGAACGGAACAGGATTTCTTCCAGATGCAAGCTGCCACAAGCTGGAAGACTGGTTTCCCATGGAGGACCAAAGGCCTCCTACATACTGGCATCAGGCACCTGGGCAGCTGACTTTACTTACCCCTGGAAACAGGCCATCCTTTGTGCCCAACTCCCTCTGCCGGGCACCAGGTCTCGCCCACCTACAATCCCGAACGGAACAGGATTGCTTCCAGATGCAAGCTGCCACAAACTGGAAGACAAGCTTCCCTTGGAGGGCCAAAGGCCTCCTACAAACTGACATCAGGCACCTGGGCAGCTGACTTTACTTACCCCTGGAAATAGCCCATCCTTTGTGCCCAACTCCCTCTGCCGGGCAGATGGCCTCGGCCACCTACAATCCCGAACGGAACCGGAGTTCTTCCAGATGCAAGCTGCCTCAAGCAGGAAACGTGGCTTCACTTGGGGGGCCAAAGGCCTCCTACAAACTGACATCAGGCACCTGGGCAGCTGACTTTACTTACCCCTAGAAACAGCCCATCCTTTGTGCCCAACTCCCTCTGCCGGGCACCTGGCCTCGCCCACCTACAATCCCGAACGGAACAGGATTTCTTCCAGATGCAAGCTGCCACAAGCTGGAAGACTAGCTTCCCTTGGAGGGCCAAAGGCCTCCAACAAACTGACATCAGGCACCTGGGCTGCTGACTTTACTTACCCCTGGAAACAGGCCATCCTTTGTGCCCAACTCCCTCTGCCGGGCTCCAGGCCTCGGCCACCTACAATCCTGAACGGAACAGGATTTCTTCCAGATGCAAGCTGCCACAAACTGGAAGCCTGTCATCCCTAGGAGGGCCAAAGGCCTCCTACAAACTGACATCAGGCACCTGGGCAGCTGACCTTACTTACCCCTGGAAACCAGCCATCATATGTGCCCAACTCCCTCTGCCGGGCACCTGGCCTCGGCCACCTACAATCCCGAACGGAACAGGATTTCTTCCAGATGCAAGCTGCCACAAGCAGTAAACCTGGCTTCCCATGGAGGGCCAAAGGCCTCCTACAAACTGACATCAGGCACCTGGGCAGCTGACTTTACTTACCCCTGGAAACAGGCCATCCTTTGTGCCCAACTCCCTCTGCTGGGCACCTGGCCTCGGACACCTACAATCCCGAACGGAACAGGATTTCTTCCAGATGCAAGCTGCCTTTAACAGGAAGACTAGCTTCCCTTGGGGGGCCAAAGGCCTCCTACAAACTGACATCAGGCACCTGGGCAGCTGACTTTACTTACCCCTGGAAACAAGCCATCCTTTGTGCCCAACTCCCTCTGCCGGGCACCTGGCCTCGGCCACCTACAATCCCGAACGGAACAGGATTTCTTCCAGATGCAAGCTGCCACAAGCTGGAAGACTGGTTTCCCATGGAGGACCAAAGGCCTCCTACAAACTGGCATCAGGCACCTGGGCAGCTGACTTTACTTACCCCTGGAAACAGCCCATCCTTTGTGCCCAACTCCCTCTGCCGGGCACCAGGTCTCGCCCACCTACAATCCCGAACGGAACAGGATTGCTTCCAGATGCAAGCTGCCACAAACTGGAAGACAAGCTTCCCTTGGAGGGCCAAAGGCCTCCTACAAACTGACATCAGGCACCTGGGCAGCTGACTTTACTTTTCCCTGGAAACAGGCCATCCTTTGTGCCCAACTCCCTCTGCCGGGCACCAGGCCTCGGCCACCTGCAATCCTGAACAATCAGTATTACTTCCCGATGCAAGCTGCCACAAGCTGGAAGCCTGGCTTTCCATGGAGGACCAATAGCCACCTGCAAACTGACATCAGGCACCTGGGCAGCTGACTTTACTTACCCCTTGAAACAGCCCATCATTTGTGTCCAACTCCCTCATCCGGGCACCCAGCTCCGGCCCCCTACAATCCCGAACGGAACAGGATTTCTTCCAGATGCAAGCTGCCACAAGCAGGAAGCCTGGCTTCCCATGGAGGGCCAAAGGCCTCCTAAAAACTGACATCAGGCACCTGGGCAGATGACTTTACTTACCCCTGGAAACAAGACATCCTTTGTGCCCAACTCCCTCTGCCGGGCAGATGGCCTCGGCCACCTACAATCCCGAACGGAACCGGAGTTCTTCCAGATGCAAGCTGCCACAAGCTGGAAACGTGGCTTCACTTGGGGGGCCAAAGGCCTCCTACAAACTGACATCAGGCACCTGGGCAGCTGACTTTACTTACCCCTGGAAACAGCCCATCCTTTGTGCCCAACTCCCTCTGCCGGGCACCTGGCCTCGCCCACCTACAATCCCGAACGGAACAGGATTTCTTCCAGATGCAAGCTGCCACAAGCTGGAAGACTAGCTTCCCTTGGAGGGCCAAAGGCCTCCTAGAAACTGACATCAGGCACCTGGGCTGCTGACTTTACTTACCCCTGGAAACAGGCCATCCTTTGTGCCCAACTCCCTCTGCCGGGCTCCAGGACTCGGCCACCTACAATCCTGAACGGAACAGGATTTCTTCCAGATGCAAGCTGCCACAAACTGGAAGCCTGTCGTCCCTTGGAGGGCCAAAGGCCTCCTACAAACTGACATCAGGCACCTGGGCAGCTGACTTTACTTACCCCTGGAAACCAGCCATCATATGTGCCCAACTCCCTCTGCCGGGCACCTGGCCTCGGCCACCTACAATCCCGAACGGAACAGGATTTCTTCCAGATGCAAGCTGCCACAAGCAGTAAACCTGGCTTCCCATGGAGGGCCAAAGGCCTCCTACAAACTGACATCAGGCACCTGGGCAGCTGACTTTACTTACCCCTGGAAACAGCCCATCCTTTGTGCCCAACTCCCTCTGCCGGGCACCTGGCCTCGCCCACCTACAATCCCGAACGGAACAGGATTTCTTCCAGATGCAAGCTGCCACAAGCTGGAAGACTAGCTTCCCTTGGAGGGCCAAAGTCCTCCTACAAACTGACATCAGGCACCTGGGCTGCTGACTTTACTTACCCCTGGAAACAGGCCATCCTTTGTGCCCTACTCCCTCTGCCGGGCACCTGGCCTCGGCCACCTACAATCCCAAACGGAACAGGATTTCTTCCAGATGCAAGCTGCCACAAGCTGGAAGACTGGTTTCCCATGGAGGACCAAAGGCCTCCTACATACTGGCATCAGGCACCTGGGCAGCTGACTTTACTTACCCCTGGAAACAGCCCATCCTTTGTGCCCAACTCCCTCTGCCGGGCACCAGGTCTCGCCCACCTACAATCCCGAACGGAACAGGATTGCTTCCAGATGCAAGCTGCCTTTAACAGGAAGACTAGCTTCCCTTGGAGGGCCAAAGGCCTCCTATAAACTGACATCAGGCACCTGGGCAGCTGACTTTACTTACCCCTGGAAACAGCCCATCCTTTGTGCCCAACTCCCTCTGCCGGGCACCAGGCCTCGCCCACCTACAATCCCGAACGGAACAGGATTGCTACCAGATGCAAGCTGCCACAAACTGGAAGACAAGCTTCCCTTGGAGGGCCAAAGGCCTCCTACAAACTGATATCAGGCACCTGGGCAGCTGACTTTACTTACCCCTGGAAACAGCCCATCCTTTGTGCCCAACTCCCTCTGCCGGGCACCAGGCCTCGGCCACCTACAATCC
This sequence comes from Chamaea fasciata, assembly GCF_029207755.1. Lineage (NCBI taxonomy): Eukaryota > Metazoa > Chordata > Aves > Passeriformes > Sylviidae > Chamaea > Chamaea fasciata. Next base: position 34,417 of record NW_027094738.1, read on the forward strand.
TGAACGGAACAGGATTTCTTCCAGATGCAAGCTGCCACAAGCAGGAAGCCTGGCTTCCCATGGAGGGCCAAAGGCCTCCTACAAACTGACATCAGGCACGTGGGCAGCTGACTTTACTTACCCCTGGAAACAGCCCATCCTTTGTGCCCAACTCCCTCTGCCGGGCACCAGGCCTCGGCCACCTACAAACCTGAACGGAACAGGAGTTCTTCCAGATGCAAGCTGCCACAAGCAGGAAGCCTGGCTTCCCAAGGAGGGCCAAAGGCCTCCTACAAACTGACATCAGGCACCTGGGCAGCTGACTTTACTTACCCCTCTAAACAGGACATCCTTTGTGCCCAACTCCCTCTGTCGGGCACCTGGCCTCGGCCACCCACAATCCCGAACGAAACAGCATTTCTTCCAGATGCATGCTGCCACAAACTGGAAGACAAGCTTCCCTTGGGGGGCCAAAGGCCTCCTACAAACTGACATCAGGCACCTGGGCAGCTGACTTTAGTTACCCCTGGAAACAGGCCATCCTTTGTGCCCAACTCCCTCTGCCGGGCACCAGGCCTCGGCCACCTGCAATCCCGAACAGATCAGTATTACTTCCCGATGCAAGCTGCCACAAGCTGGAAGCCTGGCTTTCCATGGAGGAACAATAGCCACCTGCAAACTGACATCAGGCACCTGGGCAGCTGACTTTACTTACCCCTGGAAACAGGCCATCCTTTGTGTCCAGCTCCCTCATCCGGGCACCCAGCTCCGGCCCCCTACAATCCCGAACGGAACACGATTTCCTCCTGATGCAAGCTGCCACAAGCAGGAAGCCTGGCTTCCCATGGAGGGCCAAAGGCCTCCTAAAAACTGACATCAGGCACCTGGGCAGCTGACTTTACTTACCCCTGGAAACAGCCCATCCTTTGTGCCCAACTCCCTCTGCCGGGCACCAGGCCTCGCCCACCTACAATCCTGAACGGAACAGGATTGCTTCTAGATGCAAGCTGCCACAAACTGGAAGACAAGCTTCCCTTGGAGGGCCAAAGGCCTCCTATAAACTGACATCAGACATTTGGGCAGGTGACTTAACTTACCCCTGGAAACAGCCCATCCTTTATGCCCAACTCCCTCTGCCAAGCACCAGGCCTCGGCCACCTACAATCCCGAACGGAACAGGATTTCTTCCAGATGCAAGCTGCCTTTAACAGGAAGACTAGCTTCCCTTGGAGGGCCAAAGGCCTCCTATAAACTGACATCAGACATTTGGGCAGCTGACTTAACTTAGCCCTGGAAACAGCCCATCCTTTGTGCCCAACTCCCTCTGCCAAGCACCAGGTCTCGCCCACCTACAATCCCGAACGGAACAGGATTTCTTCCAGATGCAAGCTGCCACGAACTGGAAGACAAGCTTCTCTTGGAGGGCCAAAGGCCTCCTACAAACTGACATCAGGCACCTGGGCAGCTGACTTTACTTACCCCTGGAAACAGCCCATCATTTGTGCCCAACTCCCTCTGCCGGGCACCTGGCCTCGGCCACCTACAATCTTGAACGGAACAGGATTTCTTTCAGATGCAAGCTGCCACAAGCTGGAAGACTGGTTTCCCATGGAGGACCAAAGGCCTCCTACAAACTGGCATCAGGCACCTGGGCAGCTGACTTTACTTACCCCTGGAAACAGCCCATCCTTTGTGCCCAACTCCCTCTGCCGGGCACCAGGTCTCGCCCACCTACAATCCCGAACGGAACAGGATTGCTTCCAGATGCAAGCTGCCACAAACTGGAAGACAAGCTTCCCTTGGAGGGCCAAAGGCCTCCTACAAACTGACATCAGGCACCTGGGCAGCTGACTTTACTTACCCCTGGAAACAGGCCATCCTTTGTGCCCAACTCCCTCTGCCGGGCAACAGGCCTCGGCCACCTGCAATCCCGAACAGATCAGTATTACTTCTCGATGCAAGCTGCCACAAGCTGGAAGCCTGGCTTTCCATGGAGGACCAATAGCCACCTGCAAACTGACATCAGGCACCTGGGCAGCTGACTTTACTTACCCCTGGAAACAGCCCATCCTTTGTGTCCAACTCCCTCATCCGGGCACCCAGCTCCGGCCCGCTACAATCCCGAACGGAACAGGATTTCTTCCAGATGCAAGCTGCCACAAGCAGGAAGCCTGGCTTCCCATGGAGGGCCAAAGGCCTCCTAAAAACTGACATCAGGCACCCGGGCAGATGACTTTACTTGCCCCTGGAAACAAGACATCGTTTGTGCCCAACTCCCTCTGCCGGGCAGATGGCCTCGGCCACCAACAATCCCGAACGGAACCGGAGTTCTTCCAGATGCAAGCTGCCACAAGCTGGAAACGTGGCTTCACTTGGGGGGCCAAAGGCCTCCTACAAACTGACATCAGGCACCTGGGCAGCTGACTTTACTTACCCCTGGAAACAGCCCATCCTTTGTGCCCAACTCCCTCTGCTGGGCACCTGGCCTCGCCCACCTACAATCCCGAACGGAACAGGATTTCTTCCAGATGCAAGCTGCCACAAGCAGTAAACCTGGCTTCCCATGGAGGGCCAAAGGCCTCCTACATACTGGCATCAGGCACCTGGGCAGCTGACTTTACTTACCCCTGGAAACAGCCCATCCTTTATGCCCAACTTCCTCTGCCAAGCACCAGGCCTCGGCCACCTACAATCCCGAACGGAACAGGATTTCTTCCAGATGCAAGCTGCCTTTAACAGGAAGACTAGCTTCCCTTGGAGGGCCAAAGGCCTCCTATAAACTGACATCAGACATTTGGGCAGCTGACTTAACTTACCCCTGGAAACAGCCCATCCTTTGTGCCCAACTCCCTCTGCCAAGCACCAGGCCTCGCCCACCTACAATCCCGAACGGAACAGGATTTCTTCCAGATGCAAGCTGCCACGAACTGGAAGACAAGCTTCTCTTGGAGGGCCAAAGGCCTCCTACAAACTGACATCAGGCACCTGGGCAGCTGACTTTACTTACCCCTGGAAACAGCCCATCCTTTGTGCCCAACTCCCTCTGCCGGGCACCAGGCCTCGCCCACCTACAATCCCGAACGGAACAGGATTGCTTCCAGATGCAAGCTGCCACAAACTGGAAGACAAGCTTCCCTTGGAGGGCCAAAGGCCTCCTACAAACTGACATCAGGCACCTGGGCAGCTGACTTTACTTACCCCTGGAAACAGCCCATCATTTGTGCCCAACTCCCTCTGCCGGGCACCTGGCCTCGGCCACCTACAATCTTGAACGGAACAGGATTTCTTTCAGATGCAAGCTGCCACAAGCTGGAAGACTGGTTTCCCATGGAGGACCAAAGGCCTCCTACAAACTGGCATCAGGCACCTGGGCAGCTGACTTTACTTACCCCTGGAAACAGCCCATCCTTTGTGCCCAACTCCCTCATCCGGGCACCAGGTCTCGCCCACCTACAATCCCGAACGAAACAGGATTGCTTCCAGATGCAAGCTGCCACAAACTGGAAGACAAGCTTCCCTTGGAGGGCCAAAGGCCTCCTACAAACTGACATCAGGCACCTGGGCAGCTGACTTTACTTACCCCTGGAAACAGGCCATCCTTTGTGCCCAACTCCCTCTGCCGGGCAACAGGCCTCGGCCACCTGCAATCCCGAACAGATCAGTATTACTTCTCGATGCAAGCTGCCACAAGCTGGAAGCCTGGCTTTCCATGGAGGACCAATAGCCACCTGCAAACTGACATCAGGCACCTGGGCAGCTGACTTTACTTTCCCCTGGAAACAGCCCATCCTTTGTGTCCAACTCCCTCATCCGGGCACCCAGCTCCGGCCCCCTACAATCCCGAACGGAACACGATTTCTTCCAGATGCAAGCTGCCACAAGCAGGAAGCCTGGCTTCCCATGGAGGGCCAAAGGCCTCCTAAAAACTGACATCAGGCACCCGGGCAGATGACTTTACATGCCCCTGGAAACAAGACATCCTTTGTGCCCAACTCCCTCTGCCGGGCAGATGGCCTCGGCCACCAACAATCCCGAACGGAACCGGAGTTCTTCCAGATGCAAGCTGCCACAAGCTGGAAACGTGGCTTCACTTGGGGGGCCAAAGGCCTCCTACAAACTGACATCAGGCACCTGGGCAGCTGACTTTACTTACCCCTGGAAACAGCCCATCCTTTGTGCCCAACTCCCTCTGCTGGGCACCTGGCCTCGCCCACCTACAATCCCGAACGGAACAGGATTTCTTCCAGATGCAAGCTGCCACAAGCTGGAAGACTAGCTTCCCTTGGAGGGTCAAAGGCCTCCTACAAACTGACATCAGGCACCTGGGCTGCTGACTTTACTTACCCCTGGAAACAGGCCATCCTTTGTGCCCAACTCTTTCTGCCGGGCACCTGGCCTCGGCCTCCTACAATCCTGAACGGAACAGGATTTCTTCCAGATGCAAGCTGCCACAAACTGGAAGCCTGTCATCCCTTGGAGGGCCAAAGGCCTCCTACAAACTGACAACAGGCACCTGGGCAGCTGACCTTACTTACCCCTGGAAACCAGCCATCATATGTGCCCAACTCCCTCTGCCGGGCACCTGGCCTCGGCCACCTACAATCCCGAACGGAACAGGATTTCTTCCAGATGCAAGCTGCCACAAGCAGTAAACCTGGCTTCCCATGGAGGGCCAAAGGCCTCCTACAAACTGACATCACGCACCTGGGCAGCTGACTTTACTTACCCCTGGAAACAGCCCATCCTTTGTGCCCAACTCCCTCTGCCGGGCACCTGGCCTCGCCCACCTACAATCCCAAACGGAACAGGATTTCTTCCAGATGCAAGCTGCCACAAGCTGGAAGACTGGTTTCCCATGGAGGACCAAAGGCCTCCTACATACTGGCATCAGGCACCTGGGCAGCTGACTTTACTTACCCCTGGAAACAGGCCATCCTTTGTGCCCAACTCCCTCTGCCGGGCAGATGGCCTCGGCCACCTACAATCCCGAACGGAACCGGAGTTCTTCATGATGCAAGCTGCCACAAGCTGGAAACGTGGCTTCACTTGGAGGGCCAAAGGCCTCCTACAAACTGACATCAGGCACCTGGGCTGCTGACTTTACTTACCCCTGGAAACAGCCCATCCTTTGTGCCCAACTCCCTCTGCCGGGCACCTGGCCTCGCCCACCTACAATCCCGAACGGAACAGGATTTCTTCCAGATGCAAGCTGCCACAAGCTGGAAGACTAGCTTCCCTTGGAGGGCCAAAGGCCTCCTACAAACTGACATCAGGCACCTGGGCTGCTGACTTTACTTACCCCTGGAAACAGTCCATCCTTTGTGCCCAACTCCCTCTGCCGGGCTCCAGGCCTCGGCCACCTACAATCCTGAACGGAACATGATTTCTTCCAGATGCAAGCTGCCACAAACTGGAAGCCTGTCATCCCTTGGAGGGCCAAATGCCTCCTACAAACTGACATCAGGCACCTGGGCAGCTGACCTTACTTACCCCTGGAAACCAGCCATCATATGTGCCCAACTCCCTCTGCCGGGCACCTGGCCTCGGCCTCCTACAATCCCGAACGGAACAGGATTTCTTCCAGATGCAAGCTGCCACAAGCAGTAAACCTGGCTTCACATGGAGAGCCAAAGGCCTCCTACAAACTGACATCAGGCACCTGGGCAGCTGACTTTACTTACCCCTGGAAACAGCCCATCCTTTGTGCCCAACTCCCTCTGCCGGGCACCTGGCCTCGCCCACCTACAATCCCGAACGGAACAGGATTTCTTCCAGATGCAAGCTGCCACAAGCTGGAAGACTAGCTTCCCTTGGAGGGTCAAAGGCCTCCTACAAACTGACATCAGGCACCTGGGCTGCTGACTTTACTTACCCCTGGAAACAGGCCATCCTTTGTGCCCAACTCTTTCTGCCGGGCACCTGGCCTCGGCCTCCTACAATCCTGAACGGAACAGGATTTCTTCCAGATGCAAGCTGCCACAAACTGGAAGCCTGTCATCCCTTGGAGGGCCAAAGGCCTCCTACAAACTGACAACAGGCACCTGGGCAGCTGACCTTACTTACCCCTGGAAACCAGCCATCATATGTGCCCAACTCCCTCTGCCGGGCACCTGGCCTCGGCCACCTACAATCCCGAACGGAACAGGATTTCTTCCAGATGCAAGCTGCCACAAGCAGTAAACCTGGCTTCCCATGGAGGGCCAAAGGCCTCCTACAAACTGACATCAGGCACCTGGGCAGCTGACTTTACTTACCCCTGGAAACAGCCCATCCTTTGTGCCCAACTCCCTCTGCCGGGCACCTGGCCTCGCCCACCTACAATCCCAAACGGAACAGGATTTCTTCCAGATGCAAGCTGCCACAAGCTGGAAGACTGGTTTCCCATGGAGGACCAAAGGCCTCCTACATACTGGCATCAGGCACCTGGGCAGCTGACTTTACTTACCCCTGGAAACAGCCCATCCTTTGTGCCCAACTCCCTCTGCCGGGCACCAGGTCTCGCCCACCTACAATCCCGAACGGAACAGGATTGCTTCCAGATGCAAGCTGCCACAAACTGGAAGACAAGCTTCCCTTGGAGGGCCAAAGGCCTCCTACAAACTGACATCAGGCACCTGGGCAGCTGACTTTACTTACCCCTGGAAACAGGCCATCCTTTGTGCCCAACTCCCTCTGCCGGGCAGATGGCCTCGGCCACCTACAATCCCGAACGGAACCGGAGTTCTTCATGATGCAAGCTGCCACAAGCTGGAAACGTGGCTTCACTTGGAGGGCCAAAGGCCTCCTACAAACTGACATCAGGCACCTGGGCTGCTGACTTTACTTACCCCTGGAAACAGCCCATCCTTTGTGCCCAACTCCCTCTGCCGGGCACCTGGCCTCGCCCACCTACAATCCCGAACGGAACAGGATTTCTTCCAGATGCAAGCTGCCACAAGCTGGAAGACTAGCTTCCCTTGGAGGGCCAAAGGCCTCCTACAAACTGACATCAGGCACCTGGGCTGCTGACTTTACTTACCCCTGGAAACAGTCCATCCTTTGTGCCCAACTCCCTCTGCCGGGCTCCAGGCCTCGGCCACCTACAATCCTGAACGGAACATGATTTCTTCCAGATGCAAGCTGCCACAAACTGGAAGCCTGTCATCCCTTGGAGGGCCAAATGCCTCCTACAAACTGACATCAGGCACCTGGGCAGCTGACCTTACTTACCCCTGGAAACCAGCCATCATATGTGCCCAACTCCCTCTGCCGGGCACCTGGCCTCGGCCTCCTACAATCCCGAACGGAACAGGATTTCTTCCAGATGCAAGCTGCCACAAGCAGTAAACCTGGCTTCACATGGAGAGCCAAAGGCCTCCTACAAACTGACATCAGGCACCTGGGCAGCTGACTTTACTTACCCCTGGAAACAGCCCATCCTTTGTGCCCAACTCCCTCTGCCGGGCACCTGGCCTCGGCCACCTACAATCCCGAACGGAACAGGATTTCTTCCAGATGCAAGCTGCCTTTAACAGGAAGACTAGCTTCCCTTGGAGGGCCAAAGGCCTCCTATAAACTGACATCAGACATTTGGGCAGGTGACTTAACTTACCCCTGGAAACAGCCCATCCTTTGTGCCCAACTCCCTCTGCCAAGCACCAGGCCTCGCCCACCTACAATCCCGAACGGAACAGGATTTCTTCCAGATGCAAGCTGCCACAAACTGGAAGACAAGCTTCCCTTGGAGAACCAAAGGCCTCCTACAAACTGACATCAGGCACCTGGGCAGCTGACTTTACTTACCCCTGGAAACAGCCCATCCTTTGTGCCCAACTCCCTCTGCCGGGCACCAGGCCTCGCCCACCTACAATCCCGAACGGAACAGGATTTCTTCCAGATGCAAGCTGCCACAAACTGGAAGACAAGCTTCCCTTGGAGGGCCAAAGGCCTCCTACAAACTGACATCAGGCACCTGGGCAGATGACTTTACTTAACCCTGGAAACAGCCCATCCTTTGTGCCCAACTCCCTCTGCCGGGCACCAGGCCTCGGCCACCTACAATCCTGAACGGAACAGGATTTCTTCCAGATGCAAGCTGCCACAAGCAGGAAGCCTGGCTTCCCATGGAGGGCCAAAGGCCTCCTACAAACTGACATCAGGCACCTGGGCAGCTGACTTTACTTACCCCTGGAAACAGCCCATCCTTTGTGCCCAACTCCCTCTGCCGGGTACCTGGCTTAGCCTACCTACAATCCCGAACGGAACAGGATTTCTTCCAGATGCAAGCTGCCACAAGCTGGAAGACTAGCTTCCCTTGGAGGGCCAAAGGCCTCCTACAAACTGACATCAGGCACCTGGGCTGCTGACTTTACTTACCCCTGGAAACACTCCATCCTTTGTGCCCAACTCCCTCTGCCGGGCTCCAGGCCTCGGCCACCTACAATCCTGAACGGAACAGGATTTCTTCCAGATGCAAGCTGCCACAAACTGGAAGCCTGTCATCCCTTGGAGGGCCAAAGGCCTCCTACAAACTGACATCAGGCACCTGGGCAGCTGACCTTACTTACCCCTGGAAACCAGCCATCATATGTGCCCAACTCCCTCTGCCGGGCACCTGGCCTCGGCCTCCTACAATCCCGAACGGAACAGGATTTCTTCCAGATGCAAGCTGCCACAAGCAGTAAACCTGGCTTCACATGGAGGGCCAAAGGCCTCCTACAAACTGACATCAGGCACCTGGGCAGCTGACCTTACTTACCCCTGGAAACAGCCCATCCTTTGTGCCCAACTCCCTCTGCCGGGCACCTGGCCTCGCCCACCTACAATCCCGAACGGAACAGGATTTCTTCCAGATGCAAGCTGCCTTTAACAGGAAGACTAGCTTCCCTTGGAGGGCCAAAGGCCTCCTATAAACTGACATCAGACATTTGGGCAGGTGACTTAACTTACCCCTGGAAACAGCCCATCATTTATGCCCAACTCCCTCTGCCAAGCACCAGGCCTCGCCCACCTACAATCCCGAACGGAACAGGATTGCTTCCAGATGCAAGCTGCCACAAACTGGAAGACAAGCTTCCCTTGGAGGGCCAAAGGCCTCCTACAAACTGACATCAGGCACCTGGGCAGCTGACTTTACTTACCCCTGGAAACAGGCCATCCTTTGTGCCCAACTCCCTCTGCCGGGCACCAGGCCTCGGCCACCTGCAATCCCGAACAGATCAGTATTACTTCCCGATGCAAGCTGCCACAAGCTGGAAGCCTGGCTTTCCATGGAGGACCAATAGCCACCTGCAAACTGACATCAGGCACCTGGGCAGCTGACTTTACTTACCCCTGGAAACAGCCCATCCTTTGTGTCCAACTCCCTCATCCGGGCACCCAGCTTCGGCCCCTTACAATCCCGAACGGAACACGATTTCTTCCAGATGCAAGCTGCCACAAGCAGGAAGCCTGGCTTCCCATGGAGGGCCAAAGGCCTCCTAAAAACTGACATCAGGCACCTGGGCAGATGACTTTACTTGCCCCTGGAAACAAGACATCCTTTGTGCCCAACTCCCTCTGCCGGGCAGATGGCCTCGGCCACCTACAATCCCGAACGGAACCGGAGTTCTTCCAGATGCAAGCTGCCACAAGCTGGAAACGTGGCTTCACTTGGGGGGCCAAAGGCCTCCTACAAACTGACATCAGGCACCTGGGCAGCTGACTTTACTTACCCCTGGAAACAGCCCATCCTTTGTGCCCAACTCCCTCTGCCGGGCACCTGGCCTCGCCCACCTACAATCCCGAACGGAACAGGATTTCTTCCAGATGCAAGCTGCCACAAGCTGGAAGACTAGCTTCCCTTGGAGGGTCAAAGGCCTCCTACAAACTGACATCAGGCACCTGGGCTGCTGACTTTACTTACCCCTGGAAACAGGCCATCCTTTGTGCCCAACTCCCTCTGCCGGGCTCCAGGCCTCGGCCACCTACAATCCTGAACGGAACAGGATTTCTTCCAGATGCAAGCTGCCACAAACTGGAAGCCTGTCATCCCTTGGAGGGCCAAAGGCCTCCTACAAACTGACATCAGGCACCTGGGCAGCTGACCTTACTTACCCCTGGAAACCAGCCATCATATGTGCCCAACTCCCTCTGCCGGGCACCTGGCCGCGGCCACCTACAATCCCGAACGGAACAGGATTTCTTCCAGATGCAAGCTGCCACAAGCAGTAAACCTGGCTTCCCATGGAGGGCCAAAGGCCTCCTACAAACTGACATCAGGCACCTGGGCAGCTGACTTTACTTACCCCTGGAAACAGCCCATCCTTTGTGCCCAACTCCCTCTGCCGGGCACCAGGCCTCGGCCACCTACAATCCCAAACGGAACAGGATTTCTTCCAGATGCAAGCTGCCACAAGCTGGAAGACTGGTTTCCCATGGAGGACCAAAGGCCTCCTACATACTGGCATCAGGCACCTGGGCAGCTGACTTTACTTACCCCTGGAAACAGCCCATCCTTTGTGCCCAACTCCCACTGCCGGGCACCAGGTCTCGCCCACCTACAATCCCGAACGGAACAGGATTGCTTCCAGATGCAAGCTGCCACAAGCTGGAAACGTGGCTTCACTTGGGGGGCCAAAGGCCTCCTACAAACTGACATCAGGCACCTGGGCAGCTGACTTTACTTTCCTCATGAAACAGACCATCATTTGTGCCCAACTCCCTCTGCCGGGCACCTGGACTCGCCCACCTACAATCCCGAACGGAACAGGATTTCTTCCAGATGCAAGCTGCCACAAGCTGGAAGACTAGCTTCCCTTGGAGGGCCAAAGGCCTCCTACAAACTGACATCAGGCACCTGGGCTGCTGACTTTACTTACCCCTGGAAACAGTCCATCCTTTGTGCCCAACTCCCTCTGCCGGGCTTCAGGCCTCGGCCACCTACAATCCTGAACGGAACAGGATTTCTTCCAGATGCAAGCTGCCACAAACTGGAAGCCTGTCATCCCTTGGAGGGCCAAAGGCCTCCTACAAACTGACATCAGGCACCTGGGCAGCTGAGCTTACTTACCCCTGGAAACAGCCCATCCTTTGTGCCCAACTCCCTCTGCCGGGCACCAGGCCTCGCCAACCTACAATCCCGAACGGAACAGGATTTCTTCCAGATGCAAGCTGCCACAAGCAGTAAACCTGGCTTCCCATGGAGGGCCAAAGGCCTCCTACATACTGGCATCAGGCACCTGGGCAGCTGACTTTACTTACCCCTGGAAACAGCCCATCCTTTGTGCCCAACTCCCTCTGCCGGGCACCAGGCCTCGCCCACCTACAATCCTGAACGGAACAGGATTGCTTCTAGATGCAAGCTGCCACAAACTGGAAGACAAGCTTCCCTTGGAGGGCCAAAGGCCTCCTATAAACTGACATCAGACATTTGGGCAGGTGACTTAACTTACCCCTGGAAACAGCCCATCCTTTATGCCCAACTCCCTCTGCCAAGCACCAGGCCTCGGCCACCTACAATCCCGAACGGAACAGGATTTCTTCCAGATGCAAGCTGCCTTTAACAGGAAGACTAGCTTCCCTTGGAGGGCCAAAGGCCTCCTATAAACTGACATCAGACATTTGGGCAGCTGACTTAACTTACCCCTGGAAACAGCCCATCCTTTGTGCCCAACTCCCTCTGCCAAGCACCAGGCCTCGCCCACCTACAATCCCGAACGGAACAGGATTTCTTCCAGATGCAAGCTGCCACGAACTGGAAGACAAGCTTCTCTTGGAGGGCCAAAGGCCTCCTACAAACTGACATCAGGCACCTGGGCAGCTGACTTTACTTACTCCTGGAAACAGCCCATCCTTTGTGCCCAACTCCCTCTGCCGGGCACCAGGCCTCGCCCACCTACAATCCCGAACGGAACAGGATTGCTTCCAGATGCAAGCTGCCACAAACTGGAAGACAAGCTTCCCTTGGAGGGCCAAAGGCCTCCTACAAACTGACATCAGGCACCTGGGCAGCTGACTTTACTTACCCCTGGAAACAGCCCATCATTTGTGCCCAACTCCCTCTGCCGGGCACCTGGCCTCGGCCACCTACAATCTTGAACGGAACAGGATTTCTTTCAGATGCAAGCTGCCACAAGCTGGAAGACTGGTTTCCCATGGAGGACCAAAGGCCTCCTACAAACTGGCATCAGGCACCTGGGCAGCTGACTTTACTTACCCCTGGAAACAGCCCATCCTTTGTGCCCAACTCCCTCTGCCGGGCACCAGGTCTCGCCCACCTACAATCCCGAACGGAACAGGATTGCTTCCAGATGCAAGCTGCCACAAACTGGAAGACAAGCTTCCCTTGGAGGGCCAAAGGCCTCCTACAAACTGACATCAGGCACCTGGGCAGCTGACTTTACTTACCCCTGGAAACAGGCCATCCTTTGAGCCCAACTCCCTCTGCCGGGCAACAGGCCTCGGCCACCTGCAATCCCGAACAGATCAGTATTACTTCTCGATGCAAGCTGCCACAAGCTGGAAGCCTGGCTTTCCATGGAGGACCAATAGCCACCTGCAAACTGACATCAGGCACCTGGGCAGCTGACTTTACTTACCCCTGGAAACAGCCCATCCTTTGTGTCCAACTCCCTCATCCGGGCACCCAGCTCCGGCCCCCTACAATCCCGAACGGAACAGGATTTCTTCCAGATGCAAGCTGCCACAAGCAGGAAGCCTGGCTTCCCATGGAGGGCCAAAGGCCTCCTAAAAACTGACATCAGGCACCCGGGCAGATGACTTTACTTGCCCCTGGAAACAAGACATCCTTTGTGCCCAACTCCCTCTGCCGGGCAGATGGCCTCGGCCACCAACAATCCCGAACGGAACCGGAGTTCTTCCAGATGCAAGCTGCCACAAGCTGGAAACGTGGCTTCACTTGGGGGGCCAAAGGCCTCCTACAAACTGACATCAGGCACCTGGGCAGCTGACTTTACTTACCCCTGGAAACAGCCCATCCTTTGTGCCCAACTCCCTCTGCTGGGCACCTGGCCTCGCCCACCTACAATCCCGAACGGAACAGGATTTCTTCCAGATGCAAGCTGCCACAAGCAGTAAACCTGGCTTCCCATGGAGGGCCAAAGGCCTCCTACATACTGGCATCAGGCACCTGGGCAGCTGACTTTACTTACCCCTGGAAACAGCCCATCCTTTGTGCCCAACTCCCTCTGCCGGGCACCAGGCCTCGCCCACCTACAATCCTGAACGGAACAGGATTGCTTCTAGATGCAAGCTGCCACAAACTGGAAGACAAGCTTCCCTTGGAGGGCCAAAGGCCTCCTATAAACTGACATCAGACATTTGGGCAGGTGACTTAACTTACCCCTGGAAACAGCCCATCCTTTATGCCCAACTCCCTCTGCCAAGCACCAGGCCTGCCAAGCACCAGGCCTCGGCCACCTACAATCCCGAACGGAACAGGATTTCTTCCAGATGCAAGCTGCCTTTAACAGGAAGACTAGCTTCCTCTGGAGGCCAAAGGCCTCCTATAAACTGACATCAGACATTTGGGCAGCTGACTTAACTTACCCCTGGAAACAGCCCATCCTTTGTGCCCAACTCCCTCTGCCAAGCACCAGCCTCGCCCACCTACAATCCCGAACGGAACAGGATTTCTTCCAGATGCAAGCTAGCCACGAACTGGAAGACAAGCTTCTCTTGGAGGGCCAAAGGCCTCCTACAAACTGACATCAGGCACCTGGGCAGCTGACTTTACTTACACCCTGGAAACAGCCCATCCTTTGTGCCCAACTCCCTCTGCCGGGCACCAGGCCTCGCCACCCTACAATCCCGAACGGAACAGGATTGCTTCCAGATGCAAGCTGCCACAAACTGGAAGACAAGCTTCCCTGGAGGGCCAAAGGCCTCCTACAAACTGACATCAGGCACCTGGGCAGCTGACTTTACTTACCCCTGGAAACAGCCCATCATTTGTGCCCAACTCCCTCTGCCGGGCACCTGGCCTCGGCCACCTACAATCTTGAACGGAACAGGATTCTTTCAGATGCAAGCTGCCACAAGCTGGAAGACTGGTTTCCCATGGAGGACCACAAGGCCTCCTACAAACTGGCATCAGGCACCTGGGCAGCTGACTTTACTTACCCCTGGAAACAGCCCATCCTTTGTGCCCAACTCCCTCTGCCGGGCACCAGGTCTCGCCCACTCTACAATCCCGAACGGAACAGGATTGCTTCCAGATGCAAGCTGCCACAAACTGGAAGACAAGCTTCCCTTGGAGGGCCAAAGGCCTCCTACAAACTGACATCAGCACCTGGGCAGCTGACTTTACTTACCCCTGGAAACAGGCATCCTTTGTGCCCAACTCCCTCTGCCGGGCAACAGGCCTCGGCCACCTGCAATCCCGAACAGATCAGTATTACTTCTCGATGCAAGCTGCCACAAGCTGGAAGCCTGGCTTTCCATGGAGGACCAATAGCCACCTGCAAACTGACATCAGGCACCTGGGCAGCTGACTTTACTTACCCCTGGAACAGCCCATCCTTGTGTCCAACTCCCTCATCCGGGCACCCTGCTCGGCCCCCTACAATCCCGAACGGAACACGATTTCTTCCAGATGCAAGCTGCCACAAGCAGGAAGCCTGGCTTCCCATGGAGGGCCAAAGGCCTCCTAAAAACTGACATCAGGCACCCGGGCAGATGACTTTACTTGCCCCTGGAAACAAGACATCCTTTGTGCGCCAACTCCCTCTGCCGGGCAGAAGGCCTCGGCCACCAACAATCCCGAACGGAACCGGAGTTCTTCAGATGCAAGCTGCCACAAGCTGAAACGTGGCTTCACTTGGGGGGCCAAAGGCCTCCTACAAACTGACATCAGGCACCTGGGCAGCTGACTTTACTTACCCCTGGAAACAGCCATCCTTTGTGCCCAACTCCCTCTGCTGGGCACCTGGCCTCGCCCACCTACAATCCCCGAACGGAACAGGATTTCTTCCAGATGCAAGCTGCCACAAGCTGGGAAGGACTAGCTTCCCTTGGAGGTCAAAGGCCTCCTACAAACTGACATCAGGCACCTGGGCTGCTGACTTTACTTACCCCTGGAAACAGGCCATCCTTTGTGCCCAACTCTTTCTGCCGGGCACCTGGCCTCGGCCTCCTACAATCCTGACGGAACAGGATTTCTTCCAGATGCAAGCTGCCACAAACTGGAAGCCTGTCATCCCTTGGAGGGCCTAAGGCCTCCTACAAACTGACAACAGGCACCTGGGCAGCTGACCTACTTACCCCTGGAAACCAGCCATCATATGTGCCCAACTCCCTCTGCCGGGCACCTGGCCTCGGCCACCTACAATCCCGAACGGAACAGGATTTCTTCCAGATGCAAGCTGCCACAAGCAGTAAACCTGGCTTCCCATGGAGGGCCAAAGGCCTCAACAAACTGACATCAGGCACCTGGGCAGCTGACTTTACTTACCCCTGGAAACAGCCCATCCCTTTGTGCCCAACTCCCTCTGCCGGGCACCTGGCCTCGCCCACCTACAATCCCAAACGGAACAGGATTTCTTCCAGATGCAAGCTGCCACAAGCTGGAAGACCTGGTTTCCCATGGAGGACCAAAGGCCTCCTACATACTGGCTCAGCACCTGGGCAGCTGACTTTACTTACCCCTGGAACAGCCCATCCTTATGTGCCCAACCTCCCTCTGCCGGGCACCAGGTCTCGCCCACCTACAATCCCGAACGGAACAGGATGCTTCCAGATGCAAGCTGCCACAAACTGGAAGACAAGCTTCCCTTGGAGGGCCAAAGGCCTCCTACAAACTGACATCAGGCACCTGGGCAGCTGACTTTACTTACCCCTGGAAACAGGCCATCCTTTGTGCCCAACTCCCTCTGCCGGGCAGATGGCCTCGGCCACCTACAATCCCGAACGGAACCGGAGTTCTTCATGATGCAAGCTGCCACAAGCTGGAAACGTGGCTTCACTTGGAGGGCCAAAGGCCTCCTACAAACTGACATCAGGCACCTGGGCTGCTGACTTTACTTACCCCTGGAACAGCCCATCCTTTGTGCCCAACTCCCTCTGCCGGGCACCTGGCCTCGCCCACCTACAATCCCGAACGGAACAGGATTTCTTCAGATGCAAGCTGCCACAAGCTGGAAGACTAGCTTCCCTTGGAGGGCCAAAGGCCTCCTACAAACTGACATCAGGCACCTGGCTGCTGACTTTACTTACCCCTGGAAACAGTCCATCCATTTGTGCCCAACTCCCTCTGCCGGGCTCCAGGCCTCGGCCACCTACAATCCTGAACGGAACATGATTTCTTCCAGATGCAAGGCTGCCACAAACTGGAAGCCTGTCATCCCTTGGAGGGCCAAATGCCTCCTACAAACTGACATCAGGCACCTGGGCAGCTGACCTTACTTACCCCTGGAAACCAGCCATCATATGTGCCCAACTCCCTCTGCCGGGCACCTGGCCTCGGCCTCCTACAATCCCGAACGGAACAGGATTTCTTCCAGATGCAAGCTGCCACAAGCAGTAAACCTGGCTTCACATGGAGAGCCAAAGGCCTCCTACAAACTGACATCAGGCACCTGGGCAGCTGACTTTACTTACCCTGGAAACAGCCCATCCTTTGTGCCCAACTCCCTCTGCCGGGCACCTGGCCTCGGCCACCTACAATCCCGAACGGAACAGGATTTCTTCCAGATGCAAGCTGCCTTTAAACAGGAAGACTAGCTTCCTTGGAGGGCCAAAGCCTCCTATAAACTGACATCAGACATTTGGGCAGGTGACTTAACTTACCCCTGGTAACAGCCCATCCTTTGTGCCCAACTCCCTCTGCCAAGCACCAGGCTCGCCCACCCTACAATCCCGAACGGAACAGGATTTCTTCCAGATGCAAGCTGCCACAAACTGGAAGACAAGCTTCCCTTGGAGAACCAAAGGCCTCCTACAAACTGACATCAGGCACCTGGGCAGCTGACTTTACTTACCCCTGGAAACAGCCCATCCTTTGTGCCCAACTCCCTCTGCCGGGCACCTGGCCTCGCCCACTCTACAATCCCGAACGGAACAGGATTTCTTCCAGATGCAAGCTGCCACAAACTGGAAGACAAGCTTCCCTTGGAGGGCCAAAGGCCCTCCTACAAACTGACATCAGGCACCTGGGCAGCTGACTTTACTTAACCCTGGAAACAGCCCATCCTTTGTGCCCAACTCCCTCTGCCGGGCACCAGGCCTCGGCCACCTACAATCCTGAACGGAACAGGATTTCTTCCAGATGCAAGCTGCCACAAGCAGGAAGCCTGGCTTCCATGGAGGGCCAAAGGCCTCCTACAAACTGACATCAGGCACCTGGGCAGCTGAACTTTACTTACCCCTGGAAACAGCCCATCCTTTGTGCCCAACTCCTCTGCGGGTACCTGGCTTAGCCTACCTACAATCCCGAACGGAACAGGATTTCTTCCAGATGCAAGCTGCCACAAGCTGGAAGACTAGCTTCCCTTGGAGTGCCAAAGGCCTCCTACAAACTGACATCAGGCACCTGGGGCTGCTGACTTTACTTACCCTGGAAACACTCCATCCTTTGTGCCCAACTCCCTCTGCCGGGGCTCCAGGCCTCGGCCACACTACAATCCTGAACGGAACAGGATTTCTTCCAGATGCAAGCTGCCACAAACTGGAAGCCTGTCATCCCTTGGAGGGCCAAAGGCCTCCTACAAACTGACATCAGGCACCTGGGCAGCTGACCTTACTTACCCCTGGAAACCAGCCATCATATGTGCCCAACTCCCTCTGCCGGGCACCTGGCCCTCGGCCTCCTACAATCCCGAACGGAACAGGATTCTTCCAGATGCAAGCTGCCACAAGCAGTAAACCTGGCTTCACATGGGAGGGCCAAAGGCCTCCTACAAACTGACATCAGCACCTGGCAGCTGACCTTACTTACCCCTGGAAACAGCCCATCCTTTGTGCCCAACTCCCTCTGCCGGGCACCTGGCCTCGCCCACCTACAATCCCGAACGGAACAGGATTTCTTCCAGATGCAAGCTGCCTTTAACAGGAAGACTAGCTTCCCTTGGAGGGCCAAAGGCCTCCTATAAACTGACATCAGACATTTGGGCAGGTGACTTAACTTACCCCTGGAAACAGCCCATCATTATGCCCAACTCCCTCTGCCAAGCACCAGGCCTCGCCCACCTACAATCCCCGAACGGAACAGGATTGCTTCCAGATGCAAGCTGCCACAAACTGGAAGACAAGCTTCCCTTGGAGGGCCAAAGGCCTCCTACAAACTGACATCAGGCACCTGGGCAGGCTGACTTTACTTACCCTGGAAACAGGCCATCCTTTGTGCCCAACTCCCTCTGCCGGGCACCAGGCCTCGGCCACCTGCAATCCCGAACAGATCAGTATTACTTCCCGATGCAAGCTGCCACAAGCTGGAAGCCTGGCTTTCCATGGAGGACCAATAGCCACCTGCAAACTGACATCAGCACCTGGGCAGCTGACTTTACTTACCCCTGGAAACAGCCCATCCTTTGTGTCCAACTCCCTCATCCGGGCACCCAGCTTCGGCCCCTTACAATCCCGAACGGAACACGATTTCTTCCAGATGCAAGCTGCCACAAGCAGGAAGCCTGGCTTCCCATGGAGGCCAAAGGCCTCCTAAAAACTGACATCAGGCACCTGGGCAGATGACTTTACTTGCCCCTGGAAACAAGACATCCTTTGTGCCAACTCCCTCTGCGGGCAGATGGCCTCGGCCACCTACAATCCCGAACGGAACCGGAGTTCTTCCAGATGCAAGCTGCCACAAGCTGGAAACGTGGCTTCACTTGGGGGGCCAAAAGCCTCCTACAAACTGACATCAGGCACCTGGGCAGCTGACTTTACTTACCCCTGGAAACAGCCCATCCTTTGTGCCCAACTCCCTCTGCCGGGCACCTGGCCTCGCCCACCTACAATCCCGAACGGAACAGGATTTCTTCCAGATGCAAGCTGCCACAAGCTGGAAGACTAGCTTCCCTTGGAGGGTCAAAGGCCTCCTACAAACTGACATCAGGCACCTGGGCTGCTGACTTTACTTACCCCTGGAAACAGGCCATCCTTTGTGCCCAACTCCCTCTGCGGGCTCCAGGCCTCGGCCACCTACAATCCTGAACGGAACAGGATTCTTCCAGATGCAAGCTGCCACAAACTGGAAGCCTGTCATCCCTTGGAGGGCCAAAGGCCTCCTACAAAACTGACATCAGGCACCTGGGCAGCTAACCTTACTTACCCCTGGAAACCAGCCATCATATGTGCCCAACTCCCTCTGCCGGGCACCTGGCCTCGGCCACCTACAATCCCGAACGGAACAGGATTTCTTCCAGATGCAAGCTGCCACAAGCAGTAAACCTGGCTTCCCATGGAGGGCCAAAGGCCTCCTACAAACTGACATCAGGCACCTGGGCAGCTGACTTTACTTACCCCTGGAAACAGCCCATCCTTTGTGCCCAACTCCCTCTGCCGGGCACCTGGCCTCGGCCACCTACAATCCCAAACGGAACAGGATTTCTTCCAGATGCAAGCTGCCACAAGCTGGAAGACTGGTTTCCCATGGAGGACCAAAGGCCTCCTACATACTGGCATCAGGCACCTGGCAGCTGACTTTACTTACCCCTGGAAACAGCCCCATCCTTTGTGCCCAACTCCTCTGCCGGGCACCAGGTCTCGCCCACCTACAATCCCGAACGGAACAGGATTGCTTCCAGATGCAAGCTGCCACAAGCTGGAAACGTGGCTTCACTTGGGGGGCCAAAGGCCTCCTACAAACTGGACATCAGGCACCTGGGCAGCTGACTTTACTTTCTCATGAAACAGACCATCATTTGTGCCCAACTCCCTCTGCCGGGCACCTGGACTCGCCCACCTACAATCCCGAACGGAACAGGATTTCTTCCAGATGCAAGCTGCCACAAGCTGGAAGACTAGCTTCCCTTGGAGGGCCAAAGGCCTCCTACAAACTGACATCAGGCACCTGGGCTGCTGACTTTACTTACCCCTGGAAACAGTCCATCCTTTGTGCCCAACTCCCTCTGCCGGGGCTCCAGGCTTCGGCCACCTACAATCCTGAACGGAACAGGATTTCTTCCAGATGCAAGCTGCCACAACTGGAAGCCTGTCATCCCTTGGAGGGCCAAAGGCCTCCTACAAACTGACATCAGGCACCTGGGCAGGTGAGCTTACTTACCCCTGGAAACAGCCCATCCTTTGTGCCCAACTCCCTCTGCCGGGCACCAGGCCTCGCCCACCTACAATCCCGAACGGAACAGGATTTCTTCCAGATGCAAGCTGCCACAAGCAGTAAACCTGGCTTCCCATGGAGGGCCAAAGGCCTCCTACATACTGGCATCAGGCACCTGGGCAGCTGACATTACTTACCCTGGAAACAGCCCATCCTTTGTGCCCAACTCCCTCTGCCGGGCACCAGGCCTCGCCCACCTACAATCCTGAACGGAACAGGATTGCTTCTAGATGCAAGCTGCCACAAACTGGAAGACAAGCTTCCTTGGAGGGCCAAAGGCCTCCTATAAACTGACATCAGACATTTGGGCAGGTGACTTAACTTACCCCCTGGAAACAGCCCATCCTTTATGCCCAACTCCCTCTGCCAAGCACCAGGCCTCGGCCACCTACAATCCCGAACGGAACAGGATTTCTTCCAGATGCAAGCTGCCTTTAACAGGAAGACTAGCTTCCCTTGAGGGCCAAAGGCCTCCTATAAACTGACATCAGACATTTGGGCAGCTGACTTAACTTACCCCTGGAAACAGCCCATCCTTTGTGCCCAACTCCCTCTGCCAAGCACCAGGCCTCGCCCACCTACAATCCCGAACGGAACAGGATTTCTTCCAGATGCAAGCTGCCACGAACTGGAAGACAAGCTTCTCTTGGAGGGCCAAAGGCCTCCTACAAACTGACATCAGGCACCTGGGCAGCTGACTTTACTTACCCCTGGAAACAGCCCCATCCTTTGTGCCCAACTCCCTCTGCCGGGCACCAGGCCTCGCCCACCTACAATCCCGAACGGAACAGGATTGCTTCCAGATGCAAGCTGCCACAAACTGGAAGACAAGCTTCCCTTGGAGGGCCAAAGGCCTCCTACAAACTGACATCAGGCACCTGGGCAGCTGACTTTACTTACCCCTGGAAACAGCCCATCATTTGTGCCCAACTCCCTCTGCCGGGCACCTGGCCTCGGCCACCTACAATCCCGAACGGAACAGCATTTCTTTCAGATGCAAGCTGCCACAAGCTGGAAGACTGGTTTCCCATGGAGGACCAAAGGCCTCCTACAAACTGGCATCAGGCACCTGGGCAGCTGACTTTACTTACCCCTGGAAACAGCCCATCCTTTGTGCCCAACTCCCTCTGCCGGGCACCAGGTCTCGCCCACCTACAATCCCGAACGGAACAGGATTGCTTCCAGATGCAAGCTGCCACAAACTGGAAGACAAGCTTCCCTTGGAGGGCCAAAGGCCTCCTACAAACTGACATCAGGCACCTGGGCAGCTGACTTTACTTACCCCTGGAAACAGGCCATCCTTTGTGCCCAACTCCCTCTGCCGGGCAACAGGCCTCGGCCACCTGCAATCCCGAACAGATCAGTATTACTTCTCGATGCAAGCTGCCACAAGCTGGAAGCCTGGCTTTCCATGGAGGACCAATAGCCACCTGCAAACTGACATCAGGCACCTGGGCAGCTGACTTTACTTACCCCTGGAAACAGCCCATCCTTTGTGTCCAACTCCCTCATCCGGGCACCCAGCTCCGGCCCCCTACAATCCCGAACGGAACACGATTTCTTCCAGATGCAAGCTGCCACAAGCAGGAAGCCTGGCTTCCCATGGAGGGCCAAAGGCCTCCTAAAAACTGACATCAGGCACCCGGGCAGATGACTTTACTTGCCCCTGGAAACAAGACATCCTTTGTGCCCAACTCCCTCTGCCGGGCAGATGGCCTCGGCCACCAACAATCCCGAACGGAACCGGAGTTCTTCCAGATGCAAGCTGCCACAAGCTGGAAACGTGGCTTCACTTGGGGGGCCAAAGGCCTCCTACAAACTGACATCAGGCACCTGGGCAGCTGACTTTACTTACCCCTGGAAACAGCCCATCCTTTGTGCCCAACTCCCTCTGCTGGGCACCTGGCCTCGCCCACCTACAATCCCGAACGGAACAGGATTTCTTCCAGATGCAAGCTGCCACAAGCAGTAAACCTGGCTTCCCATGGAGGGCCAAAGGCCTCCTACATACTGGCATCAGGCACCTGGGCAGCTGACTTTACTTACCCCTGGAAACAGCCCATCCTTTGTGCCCAACTCCCTCTGCCGGGCACCAGGCCTCGCCCACCTACAATCCTGAACGGAACAGGATTGCTTCTAGATGCAAGCTGCCACAAACTGGAAGACAAGCTTCCCTTGGAGGGCCAAAGGCCTCCTATAAACTGACATCAGACATTTGGGCAGGTGACTTAACTTACCCCTGGAAACAGCCCATCCTTTATGCCCAACTCCCTCTGCCAAGCACCAGGCCTCGGCCACCTACAATCCCGAACGGAACAGGATTTCTTCCAGATGCAAGCTGCCTTTAACAGGAAGACTAGCTTCCCTTGGAGGGCCAAAGGCCTCCTATAAACTGACATCAGACATTTGGGCAGCTGACTTAACTTACCCCTGGAAACAGCCCATCCTTTGTGCCCAACTCCCTCTGCCAAGCACCAGGCCTCGCCCACCTACAATCCCGAACGGAACAGGATTTCTTCCAGATGCAAGCTGCCACGAACTGGAAGACAAGCTTCTCTTGGAGGGCCAAAGGCCTCCTACAAACTGACATCAGGCACCTGGGCAGCTGACTTTACTTACCCCTGGAAACAGCCCATCCTTTGTGCCCAACTCCCTCTGCCGGGCACCAGGCCTCGCCCACCTACAATCCCGAACGGAACAGGATTGCTTCCAGATGCAAGCTGCCACAAACTGGAAGACAAGCTTCCCTTGGAGGGCCAAAGGCCTCCTACAAACTGACATCAGGCACCTGGGCAGCTGACTTTACTTACCCCTGGAAACAGCCCATCATTTGTGCCCAACTCCCTCTGCCGGGCACCTGGCCTCGGCCACCTACAATCTTGAACGGAACAGGATTTCTTTCAGATGCAAGCTGCCACAAGCTGGAAGACTGGTTTCCCATGGAGGACCAAAGGCCTCCTACAAACTGACATCAGGCACCTGGGCAGCTGACTTTACTTACCCCTGGAAACAGCCCATCCTTTGTGCCCAACTCCCTCTGCCGGGCACCAGGTCTCGTCCACCTACAATCCCGAACGGAACAGGATTGCTTCCAGATGCAAGCTGCCACAAACTGGAAGACAAGCTTCCCTTGGAGGGCCAAAGGCCTCCTACAAACTGACATCAGGCACCTGGGCAGCTGACTTTACTTACCCCTGGAAACAGGCCATCCTTTGTGCCCAACTCCCTCTGCCGGGCAACAGGCCTCGGCCACCTGCAATCCCGAACAGATCAGTATTACTTCTCGATGCAAGCTGCCACAAGCTGGAAGCCTGGCTTTCCATGGAGGACCAATAGCCACCTGCAAACTGACATCAGGCACCTGGGCAGCTGACTTTACTTACCCCTGGAAACAGCCCATCCTTTGTGTCCAACTCCCTCATCCGGGCACCCAGCTCCGGCCCCCTACAATCCCGAACGGAACACGATTTCTTCCAGATGCAAGCTGCCACAAGCAGGAAGCCTGGCTTCCCATGGAGGGCCAAAGGCCTCCTAAAAACTGACATCAGGCACCCGGGCAGATGACTTTACTTGCCCCTGGAAACAAGACATCCTTTGTGCCCAACTCCCTCTGCCGGGCAGATGGCCTCGGCCACCAACAATCCCGAACGGAACCGGAGTTCTTCCAGATGCAAGCTGCCACAAGCTGGAAACGTGGCTTCACTTGGGGGGCCAAAGGCCTCCTACAAATTGACATCAGGCACCTGGGCAGCTGACTTTACTTACCCCTGGAAACAGCCCATCCTTTGTGCCCAACTCCCTCTGCTGGGCACCTGGCCTCGCCCACCTACAATCCCGAACGGAACAGGATTTCTTCCAGATGCAAGCTGCCACAAGCTGGAAGACCAGCTTCCCTTGGAGGGTCAAAGGCCTCCTACAAACTGACATCAGGCACCTGGGCTGCTGACTTTACTTACCTCTGGAAACAGGCCATCCTTTGTGCCCAACTCTTTCTGCCGGGCACCTGGCCTCGGCCTCCTACAATCCTGAACGGAACAGGATTTCTTCCAGATGCAAGCTGCCACAAACTGGAAGCCTGTCATCCCTTGGAGGGCCAAAGGCCTCCTACAAACTGACAACAGGCACCTGGGCAGCTGACCTTACTTACCCCTGGAAACCAGCCATCATATGTGCCCAACTCCCTCTGCCGGGCACCTGGCCTCGGCCACCTACAATCCCGAACGGAACAGGATTTCTTCCAGATGCAAGCTGCCACAAGCAGTAAACCTGGCTTCCCATGGAGGGCCAAAGGCCTCCTACAAACTGACATCAGGCACCTGGGCAGCTGACTTTACTTACCCCTGGAAACAGCCCATCCTTTGTGCCCAACTCCCTCTGCCGGGCACCTGGCCTCGGCCTCCTACAATCCCAAACGGAACAGGATTTCTTCCAGATGCAAGCTGCCACAAGCTGGAAGACTGGTTTCCCATGGAGGACCAAAGGCCTCCTACATACTGGCATCAGGCACCTGGGCAGCTGACTTTACTTACCCCTGGAAACAGCCCATCCTTTGTGCCCAACTCCCTCTGCCGG